>NC_133329.1:84576018-84751018 GCF_042186555.1 Aquarana catesbeiana | reverse complement strand
ACCGTCCTAGCCTGCCTATATACCGTCCTAGCCTGCCTGTATACCGTCCTAGCCTGCCTGTATACCGTTCTAGCCTGCCTGTATAACCGTCCTAGCCTGCCTGTATAACCGTCCTAGCCTGCCTGTATATCGTCCTAGCCTGCCTGTATACTGTGCTAGCCTGCCTGTATACCGTCCTAGCCTGCCTGTATACCGTACTAGCCTGCCTGTATAACCGTCCTAGCCTGCCTGTATACCGTCCTAGCCTGCCTGTTTACCGTCCTAGCCTGCCTGTATATCGTCCTAGCCTGCCTGTATACCGTCCTGGTCTGCCTGTATACCGTCCTGGCCTGCCTGTATACCGTCCTGGCCTGCCTGTATATTGTCCTGGCCTGCCTGTATACTGTCCTAGCCTGCCTGTATACCGTCCTAGCCTGCCTGTATACCGTCCTAGCCTGCCTGTATACCGTCCTAGCCTGCCTGTATACCGTCCTAGCCTGCCTATATACCGTCCTAGTCTGCCTGTATACCGTCCTGGCCTGCCTGTATACCGTCCTAGCCTGCCTATATACCGTCCTAGCCTGCCTGTATACCGTCCTAGTCTGCCTGTATACCGTCCTAGCCTGCCTGTATACCGTCCTAGCCTGCCTGTATACCGTCCTAGCCTGCCTGTATATCGTCCTAGCCTGCCTGTATATCGTCCTAGCCTGCCTCTATATCGTCCTAGCCTGCCTGTATACCGTCCTAGCCTGCCTGTATATCGTCCTAGCCTGCCTGTATACTGTGCTAGCCTGCCTGTATACCGTGCTAGCCTGCCTGTATACCGTGCTAGCCTGCCTGTATACCGTCCTAGCCTGCCTGTATACCGTCCTAGCCTGCCTGTATACCGTCCTAGCCTGCCTGTATATCGTCCTAGCCTGCCTGTATAACCGTCCTAGCCTGCCTGTATACCGTCCTAGCCTGCCTGTATACCGTCCTAGCCTGCCTGTATACCGTCCTAGCCTGCCTGTATAGCGTCCTAGCCTGCCTGTATACCGTCCTAGCCTGCCTGTTTACTGTCCTAGCCTGCCTGTATATCGTCCTAGCCTGCCTGTATATCGTCCTAGCCTGCCTGTATATCGTCCTAGCCTGCCTATATACCGTCCTAGTCTGCCTGTATACCGTCCTAGCCTGCCTGTATACCGTCCTAGCCTGCCTGTATATTGTCCTGGCCTGCCTGTATACCGTCCTAGCCTGCCTGTATATCGTCCTGGCCTGCCTGTATACCGTCCTGGCCTGCCTGTATACCTGTATATAGAGATGATAGATGGGTGTATATAGAGATGATAGAGGGATGTATATAGAGACGATAGAGGGGAGTATATAGAGACGATAGAGGGCAGTATATAGAGACGATAGAGGGGAGTATATAGAGATGATAGGGGGGGAGTATATAGTGGAGATATGTTTTTAATTGATCTATTGTAGCAGTCATCGATAAAGGACAAGAATGATGGTGTGGTGTGTGTGTGTGTGTGTGGGGGGGGCGGTATTGAAGGACCCGGCCTTGGGGCGGAAAAGGGTGTAAATCCGGGCCTGATCACGGCCAAGACCAAAGAGCTGTCAAAGGACGTCAGGAATAAGATTGTAGACCTGCACAAGGCTGGAATGGGCTACAAGACCATCAGCAAGAAGCTTGGTGACAACTGTTGTAGGGGTTATTCGCAAATGGAAGAAATACAGAATAACCATCAATTGCTCAGTCTGAAGCTCCATGCAAGGTTTTGCCTCATGGGGTGAGGATGATCATGAGAAAAGTGAGGGATCCGCCGAGAACTACACGGGAGAAGTTTGTGCATGATTTCAAGGCAGTTGGTACCACAGTCACCAAACAAACCATTGGTAACACAATACGTAGCCGTGGATTGAAATCCTGCAAGGTCCCCCTCCTCAAGAAGGTACATGTAAAGGCTCATCTGAAGTTTTTCCAATGAACATCTAAATGATTCAGATTAGGATTGGGAGAAAGTGCTGTGGTCAGACAAGACCAAAATTGAGCTCTTTGGTATTAACTTGACTCGCCGTGTTTGCAGGAAGAAAAATGCCGATTATGACCCTAAGAACACCATCCCTACCAGGGCCGATCCTACCCGGGGTGCGCAGGGTGCTTTTCACCCGGGGCGCCTGCAGAGGTGGGGGCGCCATAGTGCCAGAGTTCTCTCCTCCCTCCTTCTCTCCTTGTGAGTGTCCATCCAGAACACTAGTGTGAGCGTAGGGCAGCCCGTCCAGCCTGGCAGTGCTCGAGGAGAGGGGCGCTCTTCTTCCTGACATGAGGGTTCTAGTCAGTGGCTGCTGAGTGCTGATGTGCGGGAATGAATTCCTCACACTGGGATCCCGCACTGTCTCCACCAACTCCAGTTGGAATGCCTCCCCCTCCCATCTCTATCTCGGGCTGCAAGGAGAGAGAACCGAGGTGATCACAGTGTTCTGTGTGTGGGAATGGTATCCCCAGCACACCTTTACATGTGCTCTGGGCTGCCCTTGCTAGGAGATGTTTTATGGAAAGATAGATTACATAGGATACACAGGCCCTGTCCCTTCCTGCACCTCAGTAGTCCATCTACAGATATGATGTATAATGAGATGTACTAAGAGCTCTTTCACACTGACAGTGCGGGGGCGTTGGCGGTAATGCACCGCTACTTTTAGTGGCACTTTACCGTCGCTTTAGAGGTACATTTAACCCCCACTAAAGGGTTCAAAGGCGCAACTGCGGAGGCGCTTTGCAGGCACTGCCCATTGATTTCAATGGGCAAGGGCGCTTTAGGAGCGGTGTATACACCGCTCCTAAAGCGACTCAAAGAAGCTACTTGCAGGAATTTTTTGGACGTCGTGCCAGTGCTCTGCTCCAGTGTGAAAGCATTCGGGCTCTCACACTGGGATTGTAGATAAGGCTTTTTCCGGGCGCTATTTTTAACACTGAAGCGCCTGAAAAACACCTCCAGTGTGAAAGGGGTCTAATGGACCATCTCCTGTACTATGTCTGCAGTAAGGATGAGCTCCAGCGTGTTCGCAAGCTGCACGTGTAGAGCCCGCCAGGAAGTCGGCACTGCACAACGCTAATCACAGGCATTGAGACATTTCCCAATGTGCGGCTGCAGAGATCGAGAAATGTGTCAAATGTGCCTGCGATTAGCGCTGTGCAGTGCCGACTTCCTGGCGGGCTCTGCACGTGCAGCTTGCGAACACGCTGGAGCTCATCCTTAGTCTGCAGTCTCTGACCATCTCCTGTATTATGTCTGCAGTCTCTGACCATCTCCTGTACTATGTCTGCAGTCTCCGACCATCTCTTGTACTATGTCTGCAGTCTCTGACCATCTCCTGTACTATGTCTGTAGTCTCTGACCATCTCCTGTATTATGTCTGCACTCTCTGACCATCTCTTGTACTATGTCTGCAGTCTCTGACCATCTCCTGTACTATGTCTGCAGTCTCTGACCATCTCCTGTACTATGTCTGCAGTCTCTGACCATCTCCTGTACTATGTCTGCAGTCTCTGACCATCTCCTGTACTATGTCTGCAGTCTAGGACCATCTCCTGTACTATGTCTGCAGTCTCTGACCATCTCTTGTACTATGTCTGCAGTCTCTGACCATCTCCTGTACTATGTCTGCAGTCTCTGACCATCTCCTGTACAATGTCTGCAGTCTCTAACCGTCTCCTATATCATGTCTGCAGTCTCTGACCATCTCCTGTACTATATCTGCGGTCTTTGACCATCTCCTGTACTATGTCTGCAGTCTCTAACCATCTCCTGTACTATGTCTGCAGTCTCTGACCATCTCCTGTATTATGTCTGCAGTCTCTGACCATCTCCTGTACTATAATTAATAAAAAAACCTTGCGAGCCACATACGGGTTAATGCCTTATAAAATAAAGACATAAAATCAATCATAAGCAAACATCAGCAGCAAACACTAAATCACGTTCCATATTCGTGTAGGTAACATATAAAGAAAAAAAATTGAGTCTGCGCTAGATGGAAAATAATAATACCAAAAACTAATAATATTAAAAATATATATAAACATACAATAGTAAGTGCTAAGTGCAAAAGTGAACATACATATAAATCAACGTGCTGCAATAAACCACTGATAGATCAGAAATGACTGATGGTGCATACATCCAAAGTGCAAAGTGCTATATTAAACACACAATATAAGTGCCCAATCAAGAGAAAAACAATAACATTCCTCATATGAGTCTTTGAGGTTCAAACAGTGTAAATCCAAAATTGCATAAAGTGCCCAAAATAGTGTCCATAATCAGTGAAGTTCATCCATCAAGTTCTTCAAAAGTGCAGCACCATAAAATATGCCTTAGTGCCCTCCAGTGATCCCCATAAGCATATGCGCTCACCTTCCAGCGTGTGACACAGTGTTTAAACTCTGTCAAAACACGCTCTGGAGCCACTCCTGTGCTCAAATGGAATCAGCTGTGTAGACCTCCAATGCTCCCAATTATGATTTTATGCAAGAGAAAAGAAACTCCATAGCGCAATATAGTTTAACAATAAAGAATATTTATTAAAATTTATATTGAACTCACCCCTTGCAGGGGTACTCACATGCTATAGGTGCATCAGTGCACCCTTCTATATAAGCATAGACCAGCCGATCGTAGCGGTGTGGCGTGCGGTGCGGTGTGTGCCTCCAAATCTCCTACTCTCTCTCTCTGCTGACAGCTCCGTCCAGGCCCCTCCCCTACGCGTGTTCGGCACCGGGATCACGTGCCTTCATCAGGGGGATATTTTTTTTTTTTTTTTTCTTTATACATCTCCTATACTATGTCTGCAGTCTCTGACCATCTCCTGTACTATGTCTGCAGTCTCTGACCATCTCCTGTACTATGTCTGCAGTCTCTAACCGTCTCCTATATCATGTCTGCAGTCTCTGACCATCTCCTGTACGATATCTGCGGTCTTTGACCGTCTCCTGTACTATGTCTGCAGTCTCTAACCATCTCCTGTACTATATCTGCAGTCTCTAACCATCTTCTGTACTATGTCTGTAGTCTCTGATCATCACCTGTACTATGTCTGCAGTCTCGGACCATCTCCTGTACTATGTCTGCAGTCTCGGACCATCTCCTGTATCATGTCTGCAGTCTCTGAGCATCTCCTGTACTAAGCCTTCGGTCTCTAACCGTCTCCTATATAATTTCTGCAGTCTCTGACCATCTCCTGTACTATGTCTGCAGTCTCTAACCATCTCCTGTACTATGTCTGTAGTCTCTGACCAGCTTCTGTGCCATATCTACAGTCTCTGACCATCTCCTGTACTATGTCTGCAGTCTCTGACCATCCCTTGTACTATGTTTGTAGTCTCTGACCAGCTCCTGTACCATGTCTGCAGTCTCTGACCATCTCCTGTACCATGTCTGCAGTCTCTGACCATCTCCTGTACTATATCTGCAGTCTCTGATCATCACCTGTACTATGTCTGCAGTCTCTAACCATCACCTGTACTATGTCTGTAGTCTCTGACCATCTCCTGTACTATGTCTGTAGTCTCTGACCATCTCTTGTATTATGTCTGCAGTCTCTGACCATCTCCTGTACTATGTCTGCAGTCTCTGACCATCTCCTGTACTATGACTGCAGTCTCTGACCATCTCCTGTACTATATCTGCAGTCTCTGATCATCACCTGTACTATGTCTGCAGTCTCTGACTATCTCCTGTACTATGTCTGCAGTCTCTAACCATCTCCTGTACTATGTCTGCAGTCTCTGACCATCTCCTGTACTATGTCTGCAGTCTCTAACCTTCTCCTATATCATGTCTGCAATCTCTGACCATCTCCTGTACCATATGTGCGCTCTTTGACCGTCTCCTGTACTTTCTGCAGTCTTTAACCATCTCCTATATCATGTCTGCAGTCTCTGACCATCTCCTGTAATATGGCTGCAGTCTCTGACCATCTCTTGTATCATGTCTGCAGTCTCTGACCATCTCCTGTATTATATCTCCAGTCTCTGACCATCTCCTGTAATATGTCCGCATTCTCTGACCATCTCTTGTAACATGTCTGCAGTATCTGACCATCTCTTGTAACATGTCTGCAGTCTCTGACCATCTCTTGTAACATGTCTGCAGTCTCTGACCATCTCTTGTAACATGTCTGCAGTCTCTGACCATCTCTTGTAACATGTCTGCAGTCTGACCATCTCTTGTATCATGTCTGCAGTCTCTGACCATCTCCTGTATTATGTCTGCAATCTCTGACCATCTCCTGTACTATGTCTGCAGTCTCTGACCATCTCCTGTACTATGTCTGCAGTCTTTGACCATCTCCTGTACTATGTCTGCAGTCTCTGACCATCTCCTGTATTATGTCTGCAGTCTCTGACCATCTCCTGTAATATGTCTGCAGTCTCTGACCATCTCCTGTATTATGTCTGCAGTCTCTGACCATCTCTTGTACTATGTCTGCAGTCTCTGACCATCTCCTGTACTATGTCTGCAGTCTCTGACCATCTCCTGTACTATGTCTGCAGTCTCCGACCATCTCTTGTACTACGTCTGCAGTCTCTGACCATCTCCTGTACTATGTCTGCAGTCTCTAATCGTCTCCTATATCATGTCTGCAGTCTCTGACCATCTCCTGTACTATATCTGCGGTCTTTGACCGTCTCCTGTACTATGACTGCAGTCTCTAACCATCTCCTGTACTATGTCTGCAGTCTCTAACCATCTCCTGTACTATGTCTGCAGTCTCTGACCATCTCCTGTACTATGTCTGCAGTCTCTGACCATCTCCTGTATTATGTCTGCAGTCTCTGACCATCTCCTGTACTATGTCTGCAGTCTCTGACCATCTCCTGTACTATGTCTGCAGTCTCTGACCATCTCCTGTACTATGTCTGCATTCTCTAACCATCTCCTGTACTATGTCTGTAGTCTCTGATCATCACCTGTACTATGTCTGCAGTCTTGGACCATCTCCTGTACTATGTCTGCAGTCTCGGACCATCTCCTGTATCATGTCTGCAGTCTCTGAGCATCTTCTGTACTAAGCCTTCGGTCTCTAACCGTCTCCTATATCATGTCTGCAGTCTCTGACCATCTCCTGTACTATGTCTGCAGTCTCTAACCATCTCCTGTACTATGTCTGTAGTCTCTGACCAGTTTCTGTGCCATATCTGCAGTCTCTGACCATCTCCTGTACTATGTCTGCAGTCTCTGACCATCCCTTGTACTATGTTTGTAGTCTCTGACCAGCTCCTGTACCATGTCTGCAGTCTCTGACCATCTCCTGTACCATGTCTGCAGTCTCTGACCATCTCCTGTACTATGTCTGCAGTCTCTGATCATCACCTGTACTATGTCTGCAGTCTGTAACCATCTCCTGTACTATGTCTGTAGTCTCTGACCATCTCCTGTACTATGTCTGTAGTCTCTGACCATCTCTTGTATTATGTCTGCAGTCTCTGACCATCTCCTGTACTATGTCTGCAGTCTCTAACCATCTCCTGTACTATGTAGTCTCTGACCATCTCCTGTACTATATCTGCAGTCTCTGATCATCACCTGTACTATATCTGCAGTCTCTGATCATCACCTGTACTATGTCTGCAGTCTCTAACCATCTCCTGTACTATGTCTGTAGTCTCTGACCATCTCTTGTATTATGTCTGCAGTCTCTGACCATCTCCTGTACTATGTCTGCAGTCTCTGACCATCTCCTGTACTATGTCTGCAGTCTCTAACCATCTCCTGTACTATGTAGTCTCTGACCATCTCCTGTACTATATCTGCAGTCTCTGATCATCACCTGTACTATATCTGCAGTCTCTGATCATCACCTGTACTATGTCTGCAGTCTCTAACCATCTCCTGTACTATGTCTGTAGTCTCTGACCATCTCTTGTATTATGTCTGCAGTCTCTGACCATCTCCTGTACTATGTCTGCAGTCTCTGACCATCTCCTGTACTATGACTGCAGTCTCTGACCATCTCCTGTACTATATCTGCAGTCTCTGATCATCACCTGTACTATGTCTGCAGTCTCTGACTATCTCCTGTACTATGTCTGCAGTCTCTGACCATCTCCTGTACTATGTCTGCAGTCTCTAACCTTCTCCTATATCATGTCTGCAATCTCTGACCATCTCCTGTACCATATGTGCGCTCTTTGACCGTCTCCTGTACTTTCTGCAGTCTTTAACCATCTCCTATATCATGTCTGCAGTCTCTGACCATCTCCTGTAATATGGCTGCAGTCTCTGACCATCTCTTGTATCATGTCTGCAGTCTCTGACCATCTCCTGTATTATATCTCCAGTCTCTGACCATCTCCTGTAATATGTCCGCATTCTCTGACCATCTCTTGTAACATGTCTGCAGTATCTGACCATCTCTTGTAACATGTCTGCAGTCTCTGACCATCTCTTGTAACATGTCTGCAGTCTCTGACCATCTCTTGTAACATGTCTGCAGTCTCTGACCATCTCTTGTAACATGTCTGCAGTCTGACCATCTCTTGTATCATGTCTGCAGTCTCTGACCATCTCCTGTATTATGTCTGCAATCTCTGACCATCTCCTGTACTATGTCTGCAGTCTCTGACCATCTCCTGTACTATGTCTGCAGTCTTTGACCATCTCCTGTACTATGTCTGCAGTCTCTGACCATCTCCTGTATTATGTCTGCAGTCTCTGACCATCTCCTGTAATATGTCTGCAGTCTCTGACCATCTCCTGTATTATGTCTGCAGTCTCTGACCATCTCTTGTACTATGTCTGCAGTCTCTGACCATCTCCTGTACTATGTCTGCAGTCTCTGACCATCTCCTGTACTATGTCTGCAGTCTCCGACCATCTCTTGTACTACGTCTGCAGTCTCTGACCATCTCCTGTACTATGTCTGCAGTCTCTAATCGTCTCCTATATCATGTCTGCAGTCTCTGACCATCTCCTGTACTATATCTGCGGTCTTTGACCGTCTCCTGTACTATGACTGCAGTCTCTAACCATCTCCTGTACTATGTCTGCAGTCTCTAACCATCTCCTGTACTATGTCTGCAGTCTCTGACCATCTCCTGTACTATGTCTGCAGTCTCTGACCATCTCCTGTATTATGTCTGCAGTCTCTGACCATCTCCTGTACTATGTCTGCAGTCTCTGACCATCTCCTGTACTATGTCTGCAGTCTCTGACCATCTCCTGTACTATGTCTGCATTCTCTAACCATCTCCTGTACTATGTCTGTAGTCTCTGATCATCACCTGTACTATGTCTGCAGTCTTGGACCATCTCCTGTACTATGTCTGCAGTCTCGGACCATCTCCTGTATCATGTCTGCAGTCTCTGAGCATCTTCTGTACTAAGCCTTCGGTCTCTAACCGTCTCCTATATCATGTCTGCAGTCTCTGACCATCTCCTGTACTATGTCTGCAGTCTCTAACCATCTCCTGTACTATGTCTGTAGTCTCTGACCAGCTTCTGTGCCATATCTGCAGTCTCTGACCATCTCCTGTACTATGTCTGCAGTCTCTGACCATCCCTTGTACTATGTTTGTAGTCTCTGACCAGCTCCTGTACCATGTCTGCAGTCTCTGACCATCTCCTGTACCATGTCTGCAGTCTCTGACCATCTCCTGTACTATGTCTGCAGTCTCTGATCATCACCTGTACTATGTCTGCAGTCTGTAACCATCTCCTGTACTATGTCTGTAGTCTCTGACCATCTCCTGTACTATGTCTGTAGTCTCTGACCATCTCTTGTATTATGTCTGCAGTCTCTGACCATCTCCTGTACTATGTCTGCAGTCTCTAACCATCTCCTGTACTATGTAGTCTCTGACCATCTCCTGTACTATATCTGCAGTCTCTGATCATCACCTGTACTATATCTGCAGTCTCTGATCATCACCTGTACTATGTCTGCAGTCTCTAACCATCTCCTGTACTATGTCTGTAGTCTCTGACCATCTCTTGTATTATGTCTGCAGTCTCTGACCATCTCCTGTACTATGTCTGCAGTCTCTGACCATCTCCTGTACTATGTCTGCAGTCTCTAACCATCTCCTGTACTATGTAGTCTCTGACCATCTCCTGTACTATATCTGCAGTCTCTGATCATCACCTGTACTATATCTGCAGTCTCTGATCATCACCTGTACTATGTCTGCAGTCTCTAACCATCTCCTGTACTATGTCTGTAGTCTCTGACCATCTCTTGTATTATGTCTGCAGTCTCTGACCATCTCCTGTACTATGTCTGCAGTCTCTGACCATCTCCTGTACTATGACTGCAGTCTCTGACCATCTCCTGTACTATGTCTGCAGTCTCTGATCATCACCTGTACTATGTCTGCAGTCTCTGACCATCTCCTGTACTATGTCTGCAGTCTCCGACCATCTCTTGTACTACGTCTGCAGTCTCTGACCATCTCCTGTACTATGTCTGCAGTCTCTAATCGTCTCCTATATCATGTCTGCAGTCTCTGACCATCTCCTGTACTATATCTGCGGTCTTTGACCGTCTCCTGTACTATGACTGCAGTCTCTAACCATCTCCTGTACTATGTCTGCAGTCTCTAACCATCTCCTGTACTATGTCTGCAGTCTCTGACCATCTCCTGTACTATGTCTGCAGTCTCTGACCATCTCCTGTATTATGTCTGCAGTCTCTGACCATCTCCTGTACTATGTCTGCAGTCTCTGACCATCTCCTGTACTATGTCTGCAGTCTCTGACCATCTCCTGTACTATGTCTGCATTCTCTAACCATCTCCTGTACTATGTCTGTAGTCTCTGATCATCACCTGTACTATGTCTGCAGTCTTGGACCATCTCCTGTACTATGTCTGCAGTCTCGGACCATCTCCTGTATCATGTCTGCAGTCTCTGAGCATCTTCTGTACTAAGCCTTCGGTCTCTAACCGTCTCCTATATCATGTCTGCAGTCTCTGACCATCTCCTGTACTATGTCTGCAGTCTCTAACCATCTCCTGTACTATGTCTGTAGTCTCTGACCAGCTTCTGTGCCATATCTGCAGTCTCTGACCATCTCCTGTACTATGTCTGCAGTCTCTGACCATCCCTTGTACTATGTTTGTAGTCTCTGACCAGCTCCTGTACCATGTCTGCAGTCTCTGACCATCTCCTGTACCATGTCTGCAGTCTCTGACCATCTCCTGTACTATGTCTGCAGTCTCTGATCATCACCTGTACTATGTCTGCAGTCTGTAACCATCTCCTGTACTATGTCTGTAGTCTCTGACCATCTCCTGTACTATGTCTGTAGTCTCTGACCATCTCTTGTATTATGTCTGCAGTCTCTGACCATCTCCTGTACTATGTCTGCAGTCTCTAACCATCTCCTGTACTATGTAGTCTCTGACCATCTCCTGTACTATATCTGCAGTCTCTGATCATCACCTGTACTATATCTGCAGTCTCTGATCATCACCTGTACTATGTCTGCAGTCTCTAACCATCTCCTGTACTATGTCTGTAGTCTCTGACCATCTCTTGTATTATGTCTGCAGTCTCTGACCATCTCCTGTACTATGTCTGCAGTCTCTGACCATCTCCTGTACTATGTCTGCAGTCTCTAACCATCTCCTGTACTATGTAGTCTCTGACCATCTCCTGTACTATATCTGCAGTCTCTGATCATCACCTGTACTATATCTGCAGTCTCTGATCATCACCTGTACTATGTCTGCAGTCTCTAACCATCTCCTGTACTATGTCTGTAGTCTCTGACCATCTCTTGTATTATGTCTGCAGTCTCTGACCATCTCCTGTACTATGTCTGCAGTCTCTGACCATCTCCTGTACTATGACTGCAGTCTCTGACCATCTCCTGTACTATGTCTGCAGTCTCTGATCATCACCTGTACTATGTCTGCAGTCTCTGACCATCTCCTGTACTATGTCTGCAGTCTCTAACCATCTCCTGTACTATGTCTGTAGTCTCTGACCATCTCCTGTACTATGTCTGCAGTCTCTAACCTTCTCCTATATCATGTCTGCAATCTCTGACCATCTCCTGTACCATATGTGAGCTCTTTGACCGTCTCCTGTACTTTCTGGAGTCTTTAACCATCTCCTATATCATGTCTGCAGTCTCTGACCATCTCCTGTACTATGGCTGCAGTCTCTGACCATCTCTTGTATCATGTCTGCAGGCTCTGACCATCTCCTGTATTACGTCTGCAGTCTCTGACCATCTCCTGTATTATATCTCCAGTCTCTGACCATCTCCTGTAATATGTCCGCATTCTCTGACCATCTCTTGTAACATGTCTGCAGTATCTGACCATCTCTTGTAACATGTCTGCAGTCTCTGACCATCTCTTGTAACATGTCTGCAGTCTCTGACCATCTCTTGTAACATGTCTGCAGTCTCTGACCATCTCTTGTAACATGTCTGCAGTCTGACCATCTCTTGTATCATGTCTGCAGTCTCTGACCATCTCCTGTATTATGTCTGCAGTCTCTGACCATCTCCTGTACTATGTCTGCAGTCTCTGACCATCTCCTGTACTATGTCTGCAGTCTTTCACCATCTCCTGTATTATGTCTGCAGTCTTTGACCATCTCCTGTACTATGTCTGCAGTCTCTGGCCATCTCCTGTATTATGTCTGCAGTCTCTGACCATCTCCTGTAATATGTCTGCAGTCTCTGACCATCTCCTGTATTATGTCTGCAGTCTCTGACCACCTCCTATACTACGTCTGCAGTCTCTGACCGTTTCCTGTACTATGTCTGCAGTCTATGACCGTCTCCTGTATTATGTCTGCAGTCTCTGACCGTCTCCTGTACTATGTCTGCAGTCTCTGACCATCTCTTGTACTATGTCTGCAGTCTCTGACCATCTCCTGTACTATGTCTGCAGTCTCTGACCATCTCCTGTACTAAGCCTTCGGTCTCTAACCGTCTCCTACATCATTTCTGCAGTCTCTGACCATCTCCTGTACTATGTCTGCAGTCTCTAACCATCTCCTGTACTATGTCTGTAGTCTCTGACCAGCTTCTGTGCCATATCTACCGTCTCTGACCATCTCCTGTACTATGTCTGAAGTCTCTGACCATCCCTTGTACTATGTTTGTAGTCTCTGACCAGCTCCTGTACCATGTCTGCAGTCTCTGACCATCTCCTGTACCATGTCTGCAGTCTCTGACCATCTCCTGTACCATGTCTGCAGTCTCTGACCATCTCCTGTACTATGTCTGCAGTCTCTGATCATCACATGTACTATGTCTGCAGTCTCTATCCATCTCCTGTACTATGTCTGTAGTCTCTGACCATCTCCTGTACTATGTCTGTAGTCTCTGACCATCTCTTGTATTATGTCTGCAGTCTCTGACCATCTCCTGTACTATGTCTGTAGTCTCTGACCATCTCTTGTACTATGTCTGTAGTCTCTGACCATCTCCTGTACTATGTCTGTAGTCTCTGACCATCTCTTGTACTATGTCTGCAGTCTCTGACCATCTCCTGTACTATGTCTGCAGTCTCTGACCATCTCTTGTACTATGACTGCAGTCTCTGACCATCTCCTGTACTATGTCTGCAGTCTCTGATCATCACCTGTACTATTTCTGCAGTCTCTGACCATCTCCTGTACTATGTCTGCAGTCTCTAACCATCTCCTGTACTATGTCTGTAGTCTCTGACCATCTCCTGTACTATATCTGCAGTCTCTAACCTTCTCCTATATCATGTCTGCAATCTCTGACCATCTCCTGTACCATATCTGCGCTCTTTGACAGTCTCCTGTACTTTCTGCAGTCTTTAACCATCTCCTATATCATGTCTGCAGTCTGACCATCTCTTGTATCATGTCTGCAGTCTCTGACCATCTCCTGTATTATGTCTGCACTCTCTGACCATCTCCTGTACTATGTCTGCAGTCTCTGACCATCTCCTGTACTATGTCTGCAGTCTTTGACCATCTCCTGTATTATGTCTGCAGTCTTTGACCATCTCCTGTACTATGTCTGCAGTCTCTGACCGTCTCCTGTATTATGTCTGCAGTCTCTGACCATCTCCTGTAATATGTCTGCAGTCTCTGACCTTCTCCTGTATTATGTCTGCAGTCTCTGACCATCTCCTGTACTATATCTGCAGTCTCTGACCGTTTCCTGTACTATGTCTGCAGTCTATGACCGTCTCCTGTATTATGTCTGCAGTCTCTGACCGTCTCCTGTACTATGTCTGCAGTCTCTGACCATCTCCTGTACTATGTCTGCAGTCTCTGACCATCTCCTGTCCTATGTCTGCAGTCTCCGACCATCTCTTGTACTATGTCTGCAGTCTCTGACCATCTCCTGTACTATGTCTGCAGTCTCTAACCGTCTCCTATATCATGTCTGCAGTCTCTGACCATCTCCTGTATTATGTCTGCAGTCTCTGACGATCTCCTGTACTATGTCTGCAGTCTCTGACCATCTCCTGTACTATGTCTGCAGTCTCTGACCATCTCCTGTACTATGTCTGCAGTCTCTAACAATCTCCTGTACTATGTCTGTAGTCTCTGATCATCACCTGTACTATGTCTGCAGTCTCTAACCATCTCCTGTACTATGTCTGCAGTCTCTGACCATCTCCTGTACTATGTCTGCAGTCTCTGACCATCTCCTGTACTATGTCTGCAGTCTCTAACCATCTCCTGTACTATGTCTGTAGTCTCTGATCATCACCTGTACTATGTCTGCAGTCTCTAACCATCTCCTGTACTATGTCGGTAGTCTCTGATCATCACCTGTACTATGTCTGCAGTCTCGGACCATCTCCTGTATCATGTCTGCAGTCTCTGAGCATCTCCTGTACTAAGCCTTCGGTCTCTAACCGACTCCTATATCATTTCTGCAGTCTCTGACCATCTCCTGTACTATGTCTGCAGTCTCTAACCATCTCCTGTACTATGTCTGTAGTCTTTGACCAGCTTCTGTGCCATAACTACAGTCTCTGACCATCTCCTGTACTATGTCTGCAGTCTCTGACCATCCCTTGTACTATGTTTGTAGTCTCTGACCAGCCCCTGTACCATGTCTGCAGTCTCTGACCATCTCCTGTACCATGTCTGCAGTCTCTGACCATCTCCTGTACTATGTCTGCAGTCTCTGACCATCTCCTGTACTATGACTGCAGTCTCTGACCATCTCCTGTACTATGTCTGCAGTCTCTGATCATCACCTGTACTATGTCTGCAGTCTCTGACCATCTCCTGTACTATGTCTGCAGTCTCTAGCCATCTCCTCTACTATGTCTGTAGTCTCTGACCATCTCCTGTACTATGTCTGCAGTCTCTAACCTTCTCCTATATCATGTCTGCAATCTTTGACCATCTCCTGTACCATATCTGCGCTCTTTGACCGTCTCCTGTACTTTCTGCAGTCTTTAACCATCTCCTATATCATGTCTGCAGTCTCTGACCATCTCCTGTACTATGGCTGCAGTCTCTGACCATCTCTTGTATCATGTCTGCAGTCTCTGACCATCTCCTGTATTACGTCTGCAGTCTCTGACCATCTCTTGTATCATGTCTGCAGTCTCTGACCATCTCCTGTATTACGTCTGCAGTCTCTGACCATCTCCTGTATTATATCTCCAGTCTCTGACCATCTCCTGTAATATGTTCGCATTCTCTGACCATCTCTTGTAACATGTCTGCAGTATCTGACCATCTCTTGTAACATGTCTGCAGTCTCTGAACATCTCTTGTAACATGTCTGCAGTCTCTGACCATCTCTTGTAACATGTCTGCAGTCTCTGACCATCTCTTGTAACATGTCTGCAGTCTGACCATCTCTTGTATCATGTCTGCAGTCTCTGACCATCTCCTGTATTATGTCTGCAGTCTCTCACCATCTCCTGTATTATGTCTGCAGTCTCTGACCATCTCCTGTACTATGTCTGCATTCTTTGACCATCTCCTGTATTATGTCTGCAGTCTTTGACCATCTCCTGTACTATGTCTGCAGTCTCTGACCATCTCCTGTATTATGTCTGCAGTCTCTGACCATCTCCTGTAATATGTCTGCAGTCTCTGACCATCTCCTGTATTATGTCTGCAGTCTCTGACCATCTCCTGTACTATGTCTGCAGTCTCTGACCGTTTCCTGTACTATGTCTGCAGTCTATGACCGTCTCCTGTATTATGTCTGCAGTCTCTGACCGTCTCCTGTACTATGTCTGCAGTCTCTGACCATCTCTTGTACTATGTCTGCAGTCTCTGACCATCTCCTGTACTATGTCTTCAGTCTCTGACCATCTCCTGTACTATGTCTGCAGTCTCCGACCATCTCTTGTACTATGTTTGTAGTCTCTGACCAGCTCCTGTACCATGTCTGCAGTCTCTGACCATCTCCTGTACAATGTCTGCAGTCTCTGACCATCTCCTGTACTATGTCTGCAGTCTCTGATCATCACCTGTACTATGTCTGCAGTCTCTAACCATCTCCTGTACTATGTCTGTAGTCTCTGACCATCTCCTGTACTATGTCTGTAGTCTCTGACCATCTCTTGTATTATGTCTGCAGTCTCTGACCATCTCCTGTACTATGTCTGTAGTCTCTGACCATCTCTTGTACTATGTCTGTAGTCTCTGACCATCTCCTGTACTATGTCTGTAGTCTCTGACCATCTCTTGTATTATGTCTGCAGTCTCTGACCATCTCCTGTACTATGTCTGCAGTCTCTGACCATCTCCTGTACTATGACTGCAGTCTCTGACCATCTCCTGTACTATGTCTGCAGTCTCTGATCATCACCTGTACTATGTCTGCAGTCTCTGACCATCTCCTGTACTATGTCTGCAGTCTCTAACCATCTCCTGTACTATGTCTGTAGTCTCTGACCATCTCCTGTACTATGTCTGCAGTCTCTAACCTTCTCCTATATCATGTCTGCAATCTCTGACCATCTCCTGTACCATATCTGCGCTCTTTGACCGTCTCCTGTACTTTCTGCAGTCTTTAACCATCTCCTATATCATGTCTGCAGTCTCTGACCATCTCTTGTATCATGTCTGCAGTCTCTGACCATCTCTTGTATCATGTCTGCAGTCTCTGACCATCTCCTGTATTACGTCTGCAGTCTCTGACCATCTCCTGTATTATATCTCCAGTCTCTGACCATCTCCTGTAATATGTCCGCATTCTCTGACCATCTCTTGTAACATGTCTGCAGTATCTGACCATCTCTTGTAACATGTCTGCAGTCTCTGTCCATCTCTTGTAACATGTCTGCAGTCTCTGACCATCTCTTGTAACATGTCTGCAGTCTCTGACCATCTCTTGAAACATGTCTACAGTCTCTCACCATCTCCTGTATTATGTCTGCAGTCTCTCACCATCTCCTGTACTATGTCTGCAGTCTCTGACCATCTCCTGTACTATGTCTGCAGTCTTTGACCATCTCCTGTATTATGTCTGCAGTCTTTGACCATCTCCTGTACTATGTCTGCAGTCTCTGACCATCTCCTGTATTATGTCTGCAGTCTCTGACCATCTCCTGTGATATGTCTGCAGTCTCTGACCATCTCCTGTATAATGTCTGCAGTCTCTGACCATCTCCTGTACTATGTCTGCAGTCTCTGACCGTTTTCTGTACTATGTCTGCAGTCTATGACCGTCTCCTGTATTATGTCTGCAGTCTCTGACCGTCTCCTGTACTATGTCTGCAGTCTCTGACCATCTCTTGTACTATGTCTGCAGTCTCTGACCATCTCCTGTACTATGTCTGCAGTCTCTGACCATCTCCTGTACTATGTCTGCAGTCTCTGACCATCTCCTGTACTATGTCTGCAGTCTCTAACCGTCTCCTATATCATGTCTGCAGTCTCTGACCATCTCCTGCACTATATCTGCGGTCTTTGACCGTCTCCTGTACTATGTCTGCAGTCTCTAACCATCTCCTGTACTATGTCTACAGTCTCTAACCATCTCCTGTACTATGTCTGCAGTCTCTGACCATCTCCTGTACTATGTCTGCAGTCTCTGACCATCTCCTGTAATATGTCTGCAGTCTCTGACCATCTCCTGTACTATGTCTGCAGTCTCTGACCATCTCCGGTACTATGTCTGCAGTCTCTGACCATCTCCTGTACTATGTCTGCAGTCTCTGACCATCTCCTGTACTATGTCTGCAGTCTCTAACCATCTCCTGTACTATGTCTGCAGTCTCTGATCATCACCTGTACTATGTCTGCAGTCTCTGACCATCTCCTGTACTATGTCTGCAGTCTCTGACCATCTCCTGTACTATGTCTGCAGTCTCTAACCATCTCCTGTACTATGTCTGTAGTCTCTGACCATCTCCTGTACTATGTCTGCAGTCTCTAACCTTCTCCTATATCATGTCTGCAATCTCTGACCATCTCCTGTACCATATCTGCGCTCTTTGACCGTCTCCTGTACTTTCTGCAGTCTTTAACCATCTCCTATATCATGTCTGCAGTCTCTGACCATCTCCTGTACTATGGCTGCAGTCTCTGACCATCTCTTGTATCATGTCTGCAGTCTCTGACCATCTCCTGTATTACGTCTGCAGTCTCTGACCATCTCCTGTATTATATCTCCAGTCTCTGACCATCTCCTGTAATATGTCCGCATTCTCTGACCATCTCTTGTAACATGTCTGCAGTATCTGACCATCTCTTGTAACATGTCTGCAGTCTCTGACCATCTCCTGTACTATGTCTTCAATCTCTGACCATCTCCTGTACTATGTCTGCAGTCTCCGACCAACTCTTGTACTATGTTTGTAGTCTCTGACCAGCTCCTGTACCATGTCTGCAGTCTCTGACCATCTCCTGTACCATGTCTGCAGTCTCTGACCATCTCCTGTACTATGTCTGCAGTCTCTGATCATCACCTGTACTATGTCTGCAGTCTCTAACCATCTCCTGTACTATGTCTGTAGTCTCTGACCATCTCCTGTACTATGTCTGTAGTCTCTGACCATCTCTTGTATTATGTCTGCAGTCTCTGACCATCTCCTGTACTATGTCTGTAGTCTCTGATCATCTCTTGTACTATGTCTGTAGTCTCTGACCATCTCCTGTACTATGTCTGTAGTCTCCGACCATCTCTTGTATTATGTCTGCAGTCTCTGACCATCTCCTGTACTATGTCTGCAGTCTCTGACCATCTCCTGTACTATGTCTGCAGTCTCTGACCGTTTCCTGTACTATGTCTGCAGTCTATGACCGTCTCCTGTATTATGTCTGCAGTCTCTGACCGTCTCCTGTACTATGTCTGCAGTCTCTGACCATCTCTTGTACTATGTCTGCAGTCTCTGACCATCTCCTGTACTATGTCTTCAGTCTCTGACCATCTCCTGTACTATGTCTGCAGTCTCCGACCATCTCTTGTACTATGTCTGTAGTCTCTGACCATCTCCTGTACTATGTCTGCAGTCTCTAACCTTCTCCTATATCATGTCTGCAATCTCTGACCATCTCCTGTACCATATCTGCGCTCTTTGACCGTCTCCTATACTTTCTACAGTCTTTAACCATCTCCTATATCATGTCTGCAGTCTCTGACCATCTCCTGTACTATGGCTGCAGTCTCTGACCATCTCTTGTATCATGTCTGCAGTCTCTGACCATCTCCTGTATTACGTCTGCAGTCTCTGACCATCTCCTGTATTATATCTCCAGTCTCTGACCATCTCCTGTAATATGTCCGCATTCTCTGACCATCTCTTGTAACATGTCTGCAGTATCTGACCATCTCTTGTAACATGTCTGCAGTCTCTGACCATCTCTTGTAACATGTCTGCAGTCTCTGACCATCTCTTGTAACATGTCTGCAGTCTCTGACCATCTCTTGAAACATGTCTACAGTCTCTGACCATCTCCTGTATTATGTCTGCAGTCTCTCACCATCTCCTGTACTATGTCTGCAGTCTCTGACCATCTCCTGTACTATGTCTGCAGTCTTTGACCATCTCCTGTATTATGTCTGCAGTCTTTGACCATCTCCTGTACTATGTCTGCAGTCTCTGACCATCTCCTGTATTATGTCTGCAGTCTCTGACCATCTCCTGTGATATGTCTGCAGTCTCTGACCATCTCCTGTATAATGTCTGCAGTCTCTGACCATCTCCTGTACTATGTCTGCAGTCTCTGACCGTTTTCTGTACTATGTCTGCAGTCTATGACCGTCTCCTGTATTATGTCTGCAGTCTCTGACCGTCTCCTGTACTATGTCTGCAGTCTCTGACCATCTCTTGTACTATGTCTGCAGTCTCTGACCATCTCCTGTACTATGTCTGCAGTCTCTGACCATCTCCTGTACTATGTCTGCAGTCTCTGACCATCTCCTGTACTATGTCTGCAGTCTCTAACCATCTCCTATATCATGTCTGCAGTCTCTGACCATCTCCTGCACTATATCTGCGGTCTTTGACCGTCTCCTGTACTATGTCTGCAGTCTCTAACCATCTCCTGTACTATGTCTACAGTCTCTAACCATCTCCTGTACTATGTCTGCAGTCTCTGACCATCTCCTGTACTATGTCTGCAGTCTCTGACCATCTCCTGTAATATGTCTGCAGTCTCTGACCATCTCCTGTACTATGTCTGCAGTCTCTGACCATCTCCGGTACTATGTCTGCAGTCTCTGACCATCTCCTGTACTATGTCTGCAGTCTCTGACCATCTCCTGTACTATGTCTGCAGTCTCTAACCATCTCCTGTACTATGTCTGTAGTCTCTGATCATCACCTGTACTATGTCTGCAGTCTTGGACCATCTCCTGTTCTATGTCTGCAGTCTCGGACCATCTCCTGTATCATGTCTGCAGTCTCTGAGCATCTTCTGTACTAATCCTTCGGTCTCTAACCGTCTCCTATATCATGTCTGCAGTCTCTGACCATCTCCTGTACTAAGTCTACAGTCTCTAACCATCTCCTGTACTATGTCTGTAGTCTCTGACCAGCTTCTTTGCCATATCTGCAGTCTCTGACCATCTCCTGTACTATGTCTGCAGTCTCTGACCATCCCTTGTACTATGTTTGTAGTCTCTAACCATCTCCTGTACTATGTCTGTAGTCTCTGACCATCTCCTGTACTATGTCTGTAGTCTCTGACCATCTCTTGTATTATGTCTGCAGTCTCTGACCATCTCCTGTACTATGTCTGCAGTCTCTAACCATCTCCTGTACTATGTCTATAGTCTCTGACCATCTCCTGTACTATATCTGCAGTCTCTGATCATCACCTGTACTATATCTGCAGTCTCTGATCATCACCTGTACTATGTCTGTAGTCTCTGACCATCTCCTGTACTATGTCTGTAGTCTCTGACCATCTCTTGTATTATGTCTGCAGTCTCTGACCATCTCCTGTACTATGTCTGCAGTCTCTGACCAGCTCCTGTACTATGACTGCAGTCTCTGACCATCTCCTGTACTATGTCTGCAGTCTCTGATCATCACCTGTACTATGTCTGCAGTCTCTGACCATCTCCTGTACTATGTCTGCAGTCTCTAACCATCTCCTGTACTATGTCTGTAGTCTCTGACCATAACCTGTACGATGTCTGCAGTCTCTAACCTTCTCCTATATCATGTCTGCAATCTCTGACCATCTCCTGTACCATATCTGCGCTCTTTGACCGTCTCCTGTACTTTCTGCAGTCTTTAACCATCTCCTATATCATGTCTGCAGTCTCTGACCATCTCCTGTACTATGGCTGCAGTCTCTGACCATCTCTTGTATCATGTCTGCAGTCTCTGACCATCTCCTGTATTACGTCTGCAGTCTCTGACCATCTCCTGTATTATATCTCCAGTCTCTGACCATCTCCTGTAATATGTCCGCATTCTCTGACCATCTCTTGTAACATGTCTGCAGTATCTGACCATCTCTTGTAACATGTCTGCAGTCTCTGACCATCTCTTGTAACATGTCTGCAGTCTCTGACCATCTCTTGTAACATGTCTGCAGTCTCTGACCATCTCTTGAAACATGTCTGCAGTCTCTGACCATCTCCTGTATTATGTCTGCAGTCTCTCACCATCTCCTGTACTATGTCTGCAGTCTCTGACCATCTCCTGTACTGTGTCTGCAGTCTTTGACCATCTCCTGTATTATGTCTGCAGTCTTTGACCATCTCCTGTACTATGTCTGCAGTCTCTGACCATCTCCTGTATTATGTCTGCAGTCTCTGACCATCTCCTGTGATATGTTTGCAGTCTCTGACCATCTCCTGTATTATGTCTGCAGTCTCTGACCATCTCCTGTACTATGTCTGCAGTCTCTGACAGTTTTCTGTACTATGTCTGCAGTCTATGACCGTCTCCTGTATTATGTCTGCAGTCTCTGACCGTCTCCTGTACTATGTCTGCAGTCTCTGACCATCTCTTGTACTATGTCTGCAGTCTCTGACCATCTCCTGTACTATGTCTGCAGTCTCTGACCATCTCCTGTACTATGTCTGCAGTCTCCGACCATCTCTTGTACTATGTCTGCAGTCTCTGACCATCTCCTGTACTATGTCTGCAGTCTCTAACCGTCTCCTATATCATGTCTGCAGTCTCTGACCATCTCCTGTACTATATCTGCGGTCTTTGACCGTCTCCTGTACTATGTCTGCAGTCTCTAACCATCTCCTGTACTATGTCTACCGTCTCTAACCATCTCCTGTACTATGTCTGCAGTCTTTGACCATCTCCTGTACTATGTCTGCAGTCTCTGACCATCTCCTGTATTATGTCTGCAGTCTCTGACCATCTCCTGTACTATGTCTGCAGTCTCTGACCATCTCCTGTACTATGTCTGCAGTCTCTAACCATCTCCTGTACTATGTCTGTAGTCTCTGATCATCACCTGTACTATGTCTGCAGTCTTGGACCATCTCCTGTACTATGTCTGCAGTCTCGGACCATCTCCTGTATCATGTCTGCAGTCTCTGAGCATCTTCTGTACTAATCCTTCTGTCTCTAACCGTCTCCTATATCATGTCTGCAGTCTCTGACCATCTCCTGTACTAAGTCTGCAGTCTCTAACCATCTCCTGTACTATGTCTGTGGTCTCTGACCAGCTTCTGTGCCATATCTGCAGTCTCTGACCATCTCCTGTACTATGTCTGCAGTCTCTGACCATCCCTTGTACTATGTTTGTAGTCTCTGACCAGCTCCTGTACCATATCTGCAGTCTCTGACCATCTCCTGTACCATGTCTGCAGTCTCTGACCATCTCCTGTACTATGTCTGCAGTCTCTGATCATCACCTGTACTATGTCTGCAGTCTCTAACCATCTCCTGTACTATGTCTGTAGTCTCTGCCCATCTCCTGTACTATGTCTGTAGTCTCTGACCATCTCTTGTATTATGTCTGCAGTCCCTGACCATCTCCTGTACTATGTCTGCAGTCTCTAACCATCTCCTGTACTATGTCTGTAGTCTCTAACCAGCTTCTGTGCCATATCTGCAGTCTCTGACCATCTCCTGTACTATGTCTGCAGTCTCTGACCATCCCTTGTACTATGTTTGTAGTCTCTGACCAGCTCCTGTACCATGTCTGCAGTCTCTGACCATCTCCTGTATCATGTCTGCAGTCTCTGACCATCTCCTGTACTATGTCTGCAGTCTCTGATCATCACCTGTACTATGTCTGCAGTCTCTAACCATCTCCTGTACTATGTCTGTAGTCTCTGACCATCTCCTGTACTATGTCTGTAGTCTCTGACCATCTCTTGTATTATGTCTGCAGTCTCTGACCATCTCCTGTACTATGTCTGCAGTCTCTAACCATCTCCTGTACTATGTCTATAGTCTCTGACCATCTCCTGTACTATATCTGCAGTCTCTGATCATCACCTGTACTATATCTGCAGTCTCTGATCATCACCTGTACTATGTCTGTAGTCTCTGACCATCTCCTGTACTATGTCTGTAGTCTCTGACCATCTCTTGTATTATGTCTGCAGTCTCTGACCATCTCCTGTACTATGTCTGCAGTCTCTGACCATCTCCTGTACTATGACTGCAGTCTCTGACCATCTCCTGTACTATGTCTGCAGTCTCTGATCATCACCTGTACTATGTCTGCAGTCTCTGACCATCTCCTGTACTATGTCTGCAGTCTCTAACCATCTCCTGTACTATGTCTGTAGTCTCTGACCATAACCTGTACGATGTCTGCAGTCTCTAACCTTCTCCTATATCATGTCTGCAATCTCTGACCATCTCCTGTACCATATCTGCGCTCTTTGACCGTCTCCTGTACTTTCTGCAGTCTTTAACCATCTCCTATATCATGTCTGCAGTCTCTGACCATCTCCTGTACTATGGCTGCAGTCTCTGACCATCTCTTGTATCATGTCTGCAGTCTCTGACCATCTCCTGTATTACGTCTGCAGTCTCTGACCATCTCCTGTATTATATCTCCAGTCTCTGACCATCTCCTGTAATATGTCCGCATTCTCTGACCATCTCTTGTAACATATCTGCAGTATCTGACCATCTCTTGTAACATGTCTGCAGTCTCTGACCATCTCTTGTAACATGTCTGCAGTCTCTGACCATCTCTTCTAACATGTCTGCAGTCTCTGACCATCTCTTGAAACATGTCTGCAGTCTCTGACCATCTCCTGTATTATGTCTGCAGTCTCTCACCATCTCCTGTACTATGTCTGCAGTCTCTGACCATCTCCTGTACTATGTCTGCAGTCTTTGACCATCTCCTGTATTATGTCTGCAGTCTTTGACCATCTCCTGTACTATGTCTGCAGTCTCTGACCATCTCCTGTATTATGTCTGCAGTCTCTGACCATCTCCTGTGATATGTCTGCAGTCTCTGACCATCTCCTGTATTATGTCTGCAGTCTCTGACCATCTCCTGTACTATGTCTGCAGTCTCTGACCATTTTCTGTACTATGTCTGCAGTCTATGACCGTCTCCTGTATTATGTCTGCAGTCTCTGACCGTCTCCTGTACTATGTCTGCAGTCTCTGACCATCTCTTGTACTATGTCTGCAGTCTCTGACCATCTCCTGTACTATGTCTGCAGTCTCTGACCATCTCCTGTACTATGTCTGCAGTCTCCGACCATCTCTTGTACTATGTCTGCAGTCTCTGACCATCTCCTGTACTATGTCTGCAGTCTCTAACCGTCTCCTATATCATGTCTGCAGTCTCTGACCATCTCCTGTGCAATATCTGCGGTCTTTGACCGTTTCCTGTACTATGTCTGCAGTCTCTAACCATCTCCTGTACTATGTCTACAGTCTCTAACCATCTCCTGTACTATGTCTGCAGTCTCTGACCATCTCCTGTACTATGTCTGCAGTCTCTGACCATCTCCTGTATTATGTCTGCAGTCTCTGACCATCTCCTGTACTATGTCTGCAGTCTCTGACCATCTCCGGTAGTATGTCTGCAGTCTCTGACCATCTCCTGTACTATGTCTGCAGTCTCTAACCATCTCCTGTACTATGTCTGTAGTCTCTGATCATCACCTGTACTATGTCTGCAGTCTTGGACCATCTCCTTTACTATGTCTGCAGTCTTGGACCATCTCCTGTACTATGTCTGCAGTCTCGGACCATCTCCTGTATCATGTCTGCAGTCTCTGAGCATCTTCTGTACTAAGCCTTCGGTCTCTAACCGTCTCCTATATCATGTCTGCAGTCTCTGACCATCTCCTGTACTATGTCTGCAGTCTCTAACCATCTCCTGTACTATGTCTGTAGTCTCTGACCAGCTTCTGTGCCATATCTGCAGTCTCTGACCATCTCCTGTACTATGTCTGCAGTCTCTGACCATCCCTTGTACTATGTTTGTAGTCTCTGACCAGCTCCTGTACCATGTCTGCAGTCTCTGACCATCTCCTGTATCATGTCTGCAGTCTCTGACCATCTCCTGTACTATGTCTGCAGTCTCTGATCATCACCTGTACTATGTCTGCAGTCTCTAACCATCTCCTGTACTATGTCTGTAGTCTCTGACCATCTCCTGTGCTATGTCTGTAGTCTCTGACCATCTCTTGTATTATGTCTGCAGTCTCTGACCATCTCCTGTACTATGTCTGCAGTCTCTAACCATCTCCTGTACTATGTCTATAGTCTCTGACCATCTCCTGTACTATATCTGCAGTCTCTGATCATCACCTGTACTATATCTGCAGTCTCTGATCATCACCTGTACTATGTCTGTAGTCTCTGACCATCTCCTGTACTATGTCTGTAGTCTCTGACCATCTCTTGTATTATGTCTGCAGTCTCTGACCATCTCCTGTACTATGTCTGCAGTCTCTGACCATCTCCTGTACTATGACTGCAGTCTCTGACCATCTCCTGTACTATGTCTGCAGTCTCTGATCATCACCTGTACTATATCTGCAGTCTCTGACCACCTCCTGTACTATGTCTGCAGTCTCTAACCATCTCCTGTACTATGTCTGTAGTCTCTGACCATCACCTGTACTATGTCTGCAGTCTCTAAGCTTCTCCTATATCATGTCTGCAATCTCTGACCATCTCCTGTACCATATCTGCGCTCTTTGACCGCCTCCTGTATTTTCTGCAGTCTTTAACCATCTCCTATATCATGTCTGCAGTCTCTGACCATCTCCTGTACTATATCTGCAGTCTCTGACCATCTCTTGTATCATGTCTGCAGTCTCTGACCATCTCCTGTATTACGTCTGCAGTCTCTGACCATCTCCTGTATTATATCTCCAGTCTCTGACCATCTCCTGTAATATGTCCGCATTCTCTGACAATCTTTTGTAACATGTCTGCAGTCTCTGACCATCACTTGTAACATGTCTGCAGTCTCTGACCATCTCTTGTAACATGTCTGCAGTCTGACCATCTCTTGTATCATGTCTGCAGTCTCTGACCATCTCCTGTATTATGTCTGCAGTCTCTGACCATCTCCTGTACTATGTCTGCAGTCTCTGACCATCTCCTGTACTATGTCTGCAGTCTTTGACCATCTCCTGTATTATGTCTGCAGTCTTTGACCATCTCCTGTACTATGTCTGCAGTCTCTGACCATCTCCTGTATTATGTCTGCAGTCTCTGACCGTCTCCTGTACTATGTCTGCAGTCTCTGACCATCTCCTGTACAATGTCTGCAGTCTCTGACCGTCTCCTGTACTATGTCTGCAGTCTCAGACCGTCTCCTGTAATATGTCTGCAGTCTCTGTCCGTCTCCTGTACTATGTCTGCAGTCTCTGACCGTCTCCTGTACTATGTCTGCAGTCACTGACCGTCTCCTGTACTATGTCTGCAGTCTCTGATCATCACCTGTACTATGTCTGCAGTCTCTAACCGTCTCCTATATCATGTCTGCAGTCTCTGACCATCTCCTGTGCTATATCTGCGGTCTTTGACCGTCTCCTGTACTATGTCTGCAGTCTCTAACCATCTACTGTACTATGTCTACAGTCTCTAACCATCTCCTGTACTATGTCTGCAGTCTCTGACCATCTCCTGTACTATGTCTGCAGTCTCTGACCATCTCCTGTATTATGTCTGCAGTCTCTGACCATCTCCTGTACTATGTCTGCAGTCTCCGACCATCTCTTGTACTATGTCTGCAGTCTCTGACCATCTCCTGTACTATGTCTGCAGTCTCTAACCGTCTCCTATATCATGTCTGCAGTCTCTGACCATCTCCTGTGCTATATCTGCGGTCTTTGACCGTCTCCTGTACTATGTCTGCAGTCTCTAACCATCTCCTGTACTATGTCTACAGTCTCTAACCATCTCCTGTACTATGTCTGCAGTCTCTGACCATCTCCTGTACTATGTCTGCAGTCTCTGACCATCTCCTGTATTATGTCTGCAGTCTCTGACCATCTCCTGTACTATGTCTGCAGTCTCTGACCATCTCCGGTACTATGTCTGCAGTCTCTGACCATCTCCTGTACTATGTCTGCAGTCTCTAACCATCTCCTGTACTATGTCTGTAGTCTCTGATCATCACCTGTACTATGTCTGCAGTCTTGGACCATCTCCTGTACTATGTCTGCAGTCTCGGACCATCTCCTGTATCATGTCTGCAGTCTCTGAGCATCTTCTGTACTAAGCCTTCGGTCTCTAACCGTCTCCTATATCATGTCTGCAGTCTCTGACCATCTCCTGTACTATGTCTGCAGTCTCTAACCATCTGCTGTACTATGTCTGTAGTCTCTGACCAGCTTCTGTGCCATATCTGCAGTCTCTGACCATCTCCTGTACTATGTCTGCAGTCTCTGACCATCCCTTGTACTATGTTTGTAGTCTCTGACCAGCTCCTGTACCATGTCTGCAGTCTCTGACCATCTCCTGTATCATGTCTGCAGTCTCTGACCATCTCCTGTACTATGTCTGCAGTCTCTGATCATCACCTGTACTATGTCTGCAGTCTCTAACCATCTCCTGTACTATGTCTGTAGTCTCTGACCATCTCCTGTACTATGTCTGTAGTCTCTGACCATCTCTTGTATTATGTCTGCAGTCTCTGACCATCTCCTGTACTATGTCTACAGTCTCTAACCATCTCCTGTACTATGTCTATAGTCTCTGACCATCTCCTGTACTATATCTGCAGTCTCTGATCATCACCTGTACTATATCTGCAGTCTCTGATCATCACCTGTACTATGTCTGTAGTCTCTGACCATCTCCTGTACTATGTCTGTAGTCTCTGACCATCTCTTGTATTATGTCTGCAGTCTCTGACCATCTCCTGTACTATGTCTGCAGTCTCTGACCATCTCCTGTACTATGACTGCAGTCTCTGACCATCTCCTGTACTATGTCTGCAGTCTCTGATCATCACCTGTACTATGTCTGCAGTCTCTGACCATCTCCTGTACTATGTCTGCAGTCTCTAACCATCTCCTGTACTATGTCTGTAGTCTCTGACCATCTCTTGTATCATGTCTGCAGTCTCTGACCATCTCCTGTATTATGTCTGCAGTCTCTAAGCTTCTCCTATATCATGTCTGCAATCTCTGACCATCTCCTGTACCATATCTGCGCTCTTTGACCGCCTCCTGTATTTTCTGCAGTCTTTAACCATCTCCTATATCATGTCTGCAGTCTCTGACCATCTCCTGTACTATATCTGCAGTCTCTGACCATCTCTTGTATCATGTCTGCAGTCTCTGACCATCTCCTGTATTACGTCTGCAGTCTCTGACCATCTCCTGTATTATATCTCCAGTCTCTGACCATCTCCTGTAATATGTCCGCATTCTCTGACAATCTTTTGTAACATGTCTACAGTCTCTGACCATCACTTGTAACATGTCTGCAGTCTCTGACCATCTCTTGTAACATGTCTGCAGTCTGACCATCTCTTGTATCATGTCTGCAGTCTCTGACCATCTCCTGTATTATGTCTGCAGTCTCTGACCATCTCCTGTACTATGTCTGCAGTCTCTGACCATCTCCTGTACTATGTCTGCAGTCTCTGACCATCTCCTGTACTATGTCTGCAGTCTTTGACCATCTCCTTTATTATGTCTGCAGTCTTTGACCATCTCCTGTACTATGTCTGCAGTCTCTGACCATCTCCTGTATTATGTCTGCAGTCTCTGACCATCTCCTGTAATATGTCTGCAGTCTCTGACCATCTCCTGTATTATGTCTGCAGTCTCTGACCATCTCCTGTACCATGTCTGCAGTCTCTGACCGTTTCCTGTACTATGTCTGCAGTCTATGACCGTCTCCTTTATTATGTCTGCAGTCTCTGACCGTCTCCTGTACAATGTCTGCAGTCTCTGACCATCTCTTGTACTATGTCTGCAGTCTCTGACCATCTCCTGTACTATGTCTACAGTCTCTGACCATCTCCTGTACTCTGTCTGCAGTCTCTGACCATCTCTTGTACTATGTCTGCAGTCTCTGACCATCTCCTGTACTATGTCTGCAGTCTCTAACCATCTCCTATATCATGTCTGCAGTCTCTGACCATCTCCTGTACTATGTCTGCAGTCTCTAACCTTCTCCTATATCATGTCTGCAGTTTCTGACCATCTCCTGTACTATGTCTGCAGTCTTTGACCATCTCCTGTATTATGTCTGCAGTCTTTGACCATCTCCTGTACTATGTCTGCAGTCTCTGACCATCTCCTGTATTATGTCTGCAGTCTCTGACCATCTCCTGTAATATGTCTGCAGTCTCTGACCATCTCCTGTATTATGTCTGCAGTCTCTGACCATCTCCTGTACCATGTCTGCAGTCTCTGACCATTTCCTGTACTATGTCTGCAGTCTATGACCGTCTCCTGTATTATGTCTGCAGTCTCTGACCGTCTCCTGTACTATGTCTGCAGTCTCTGACCATCTCTTGTACTATGTCTGCAGTCTCTGACCATCTCCTGTACTATGTCTACAGTCTCTGACCATCTCCTGTACTATGTCTGCAGTCTCTGACCATCTCTTGTACTATGTCTGCAGTCTCTGACCATCTCCTGTACTATGTCTGCAGTCTCTAACCATCTCCTATATCATGTCTGCAGTCTCTGACCATCTCCTGTACTATATCCGTGGTCTTTGACCGTCTCCTGTACTATGTCTGCAGTCTCTAACCATCTCCTGTACTATGTCTGCAGTCTCTAACCATCTCCTGTAATATGTCTGCAGTCTCTGACCATCTCCTGTACTATGTCTGCAGTCTCTGACCATCTCCTGTATTATGTCTGCAGTCTCTGACCATCTCCTGTACTATCTCTGCAGTCTCTGACCATCTCCTGTACTATGTCTGCAGTCTCTAACCATCTCCTGTACTATGTCTGTAGTCTCTTATCATCACCTGTACTATGTCTGCAGTCTTGGACCATCTCCTGTACTGTCTGCAGTCTCGGACCATCTCCTGTATCATGTCTGCAGTCTCTGAGCATCATCTGTACTAAGCCTTCGGTCTCTAACCGTCTCCTATATCATGTCTGCAGTCTCTGACCATCTCCTGTACTATGTCTGCAGTCTCTGACCATCTCCTGTACTATGTCTGCAGTCTCTAACCATCTCCTGTACTATGTCTGCAGTCTCTAACCATCTCCTGTACTATGTCTGTAGTCTCTTATCATCACCTGTACTATGTCTGCAGTCTTGGACTATCTCCTGTATTATGTCTGCAGTCTCGGACCATCTCCTGTACTATGTCTGCAGTCTCTGAGCATCTTCTGTACTAAGCCTTCGGTCTCTAACCGTCTCCTATATCATGTCTGCAGTCTCTGGCCATCTCCTGTACTATGTCTGCAGTCTCTGATCATCACCTGTACTATATCTGCAGTCTCTGATCATCACCTGTACTATGTCTGTAGTCTCTGACCATCTCCTGTACTATGTCTGTAGTCTCTGACCATCTCTTGTATTATGTCTGCAGTCTCTGACTATCTCCTGTACTATGTCTGCAGTCTCTGACCATCTCCTGTACTATGACTGCAGTCTCTGACCATCTCCTGTACTATGTCTGCAGTCTCTGATCATCACCTGTACTATGTCTGCAGTCTCTGACCATCTCCTGTACTATGTCTGCAGTCTCTAACCAACTCTTGTACTATGTCTGTAGTCTCTGACCATCTCCTGTACTATGTCTGCAGTCTCTAACCTTCTCCTATATCATGTCTGCAATCTCTGACCATCTCCTGTACCATATCTGTGCTCTTTGACTGTCTCCTGTACTTTCTGCAGTCTTTAACCATCTCCTATATCATGTCTGCAGTCTCTGACCATCTCCTGTACTATGGCTGCAGTCTCTGACCATCTCTTGTATCATGTCTGCAGTCTCTGACCATCTCCTGTATTATGTCTGCAGTCTCTGACCATCTCCTGTATTATATCTCCAGTCTCTGACCATCTCCTGTAATATGTCCGCATTCTCTGACCATCTCTTGTAACATGTCTGCAGTATCTGACCATCTCTTGTAACATGTCTGCAGTCTCTGACCATCTCTTGTAACATGTCTGCAGTCTCTGACCATCTCTTGTAACATGTCTGCAGTCTCTGACCATCTCTTGTAACATGTCTGCAGTCTGACCATCTCTTGTATCATGTCTGCAGTCTCTGACCATCTCCTTTATTATGTCTGCAGTCTCTGACCATCTACTGTACTATGTCTGCAGTCTTTGACCATCTACTGTACTATGTCTGCAGTCTTTGACCATCTCCTGTATTATGTCTGCAGTCTTTGACCATCTCCTGTACTATGTCTGCAGTCTCTGACCATCTCCTATATTATGTCTGCAGTCTCTGACCTTCTCCTGTAATATGTCTGCAGTCTCTGACCATCTCCTGTATTATGTTTGCAGTCTCTGACCATCTCCTGTACTATGTCTGCAGTCTCTGACCGTCTCCTGTACTATGTCTGCAGTCTCTGACCATCTCCTGTACAATGTCTGCAGTCTCTGACCGTCTCCTGTACTATTTCTGCAGTCTCAGACCGTCTCCTGTAATATGTCTGCAGTCTCTGACCGTCTCCTGTACTATGTCTGCAGTCTCTGACCGTCTCCTGTACTATGTCTGCAGTCACTGACCGTCTCCTGTACTATGTCTGCAGTCTCTGATCATCACCTGTACTATGTCTGCAGTCTCTGACCATCTCCTGTACTATGTCTGCAGTCTCTAACCATCTCCTGTACTATGTCTGTAGTCTCTGACCATCTCCTGTACTATGTCTGCAGTCTCTAACCGTCTCCTTTATCATGTCTGCAGTCTCTGACCATCTCCTGTACCATATCTGCGCTCTTTGACAGTCTCCTGTACTTTCTGCAGTCTCTAACCATCTCCTATATCATGTCTGCAGTCTCTGACCATCTCCTGTACTATGTCTGCAGTCTCTGTCCATCTCTTGTATCATGTCTGCAGTCTCTGACCATCTCCTGTACTATGTCTGCAGTCTCTGACCATCTCCTGTACTATGTCTGCAGTCTCTGTCCATCTCTTGTATCATGTCTGCAGTCTCTGACCATCTCCTGTACTATATCTGCAGTCTCTGACCATCTCCTGTATTATGTCTGCAGTCTCTGACCATCTCCTGTATTATGTCTGCAGTCTCTGACCATCTCCTGTATTATGTCTGCAGTCTCTGACCATCTCCTGTACTATGTCTGCAGTCTTTGACCATCTCCTGTACTATGTCTGCAGTCTTTGACCATCTCCTGTACTATGTTTGCAGTCTCTGACGATCTCCTGTATTATCTCGGCAGTCTCTGACCATCTCCTGTATTATGTCTGCAGTCTCTGACCATCTCTTGTACTATGTCTGCAGTCTCTGACCATCTCCTGTATTATGTCTGCAGTCTCTGACCATCTACTGTACTATGTCTGCAGTCTCTGACCATCTCCTGTACTATGTCTGTAGTCTCTGACCATCTCTTGTACCATGTCTGCAGTCTCTGACCATCTGTTGTATTATGTCTGCGGTCTCTGATCATATCCTGTACTATGTCTGCAGTCTCTGACCATCTCCTGTACTATGTCTGCAGTCTCTGACCATGTCCTGTATTATGTCTGCAGTCTCTGACCATCTCCTGTATTATGTCTGCAGTCTCTGACCATCTCTTGTAACATGTCTGCAGTCTCTGACCATCTCCTGTATTATGTCTGCCGTCTCTGACCATCTCCTGTACCATGTCTGCAGTCTCTGATCATCTCCTGTACCATGTCTGCAGTCTTTGATCATCTCCTGTACCATGTCTGCAGTCTCTGATCATCTCCTGTACTATGTCTGCAGTCTCTGATCATCTCCTGTACTATGTCTGCAGTCTCTGACCATCTCCTGTACTATGTCTGCAGTCTCTGATCATCTCCTGTACTATGTCTGCAGTCTCTGATCATCTCTTGTATTATGTCTGCAGTCTCTGACCATCTCCTGTACTATGTCTGCAGTCTGTGATCATCTCCTGTACCATGTCTGCAGTCTCTGATCATCTCCTGTAATATGTCTGCAGTCTCTGACCATCTCCTGTATTATGTCTGCAGTCTCTGACCATCTCCTGTACCATGTCTGCAGTCTCTGACCATTTCCTGTACTATGTCTGCAGTCTATGACCGTCTCCTGTATTATGTCTGCAGTCTCTGACCGTCTCCTGTACTATGTCTGCAGTCTCTGACCATCTCTTGTACTATGTCTGCAGTCTCTGACCATCTCCTGTACTATGTCTACAGTCTCTGACCATCTCCTGTACTATGTCTGCAGTCTCTGACCATCTCTTGTACTATGTCTGCAGTCTCTGACCATCTCCTGTACTATGTCTGCAGTCTCTAACCATCTCCTATATCATGTCTGCAGTCTCTGACCATCTCCTGTACTATATCCGTGGTCTTTGACCGTCTCCTGTACTATGTCTGCAGTCTCTAACCATCTCCTGTACTATGTCTGCAGTCTCTAACCATCTCCTGTAATATGTCTGCAGTCTCTGACCATCTCCTGTACTATGTCTGCAGTCTCTGACCATCTCCTGTATTATGTCTGCAGTCTCTGACCATCTCCTGTACTATCTCTGCAGTCTCTGACCATCTCCTGTACTATGTCTGCAGTCTCTAACCATCTCCTGTACTATGTCTGTAGTCTCTTATCATCACCTGTACTATGTCTGCAGTCTTGGACCATCTCCTGTACTGTCTGCAGTCTCGGACCATCTCCTGTATCATGTCTGCAGTCTCTGAGCATCATCTGTACTAAGCCTTCGGTCTCTAACCGTCTCCTATATCATGTCTGCAGTCTCTGACCATCTCCTGTACTATGTCTGCAGTCTCTGACCATCTCCTGTACTATGTCTGCAGTCTCTAACCATCTCCTGTACTATGTCTGCAGTCTCTAACCATCTCCTGTACTATGTCTGTAGTCTCTTATCATCACCTGTACTATGTCTGCAGTCTTGGACTATCTCCTGTATTATGTCTGCAGTCTCGGACCATCTCCTGTACTATGTCTGCAGTCTCTGAGCATCTTCTGTACTAAGCCTTCGGTCTCTAACCGTCTCCTATATCATGTCTGCAGTCTCTGGCCATCTCCTGTACTATGTCTGCAGTCTCTGATCATCACCTGTACTATATCTGCAGTCTCTGATCATCACCTGTACTATGTCTGTAGTCTCTGACCATCTCCTGTACTATGTCTGTAGTCTCTGACCATCTCTTGTATTATGTCTGCAGTCTCTGACTATCTCCTGTACTATGTCTGCAGTCTCTGACCATCTCCTGTACTATGACTGCAGTCTCTGACCATCTCCTGTACTATGTCTGCAGTCTCTGATCATCACCTGTACTATGTCTGCAGTCTCTGACCATCTCCTGTACTATGTCTGCAGTCTCTAACCAACTCTTGTACTATGTCTGTAGTCTCTGACCATCTCCTGTACTATGTCTGCAGTCTCTAACCTTCTCCTATATCATGTCTGCAATCTCTGACCATCTCCTGTACCATATCTGTGCTCTTTGACTGTCTCCTGTACTTTCTGCAGTCTTTAACCATCTCCTATATCATGTCTGCAGTCTCTGACCATCTCCTGTACTATGGCTGCAGTCTCTGACCATCTCTTGTATCATGTCTGCAGTCTCTGACCATCTCCTGTATTATGTCTGCAGTCTCTGACCATCTCCTGTATTATATCTCCAGTCTCTGACCATCTCCTGTAATATGTCCGCATTCTCTGACCATCTCTTGTAACATGTCTGCAGTATCTGACCATCTCTTGTAACATGTCTGCAGTCTCTGACCATCTCTTGTAACATGTCTGCAGTCTCTGACCATCTCTTGTAACATGTCTGCAGTCTCTGACCATCTCTTGTAACATGTCTGCAGTCTGACCATCTCTTGTATCATGTCTGCAGTCTCTGACCATCTCCTTTATTATGTCTGCAGTCTCTGACCATCTACTGTACTATGTCTGCAGTCTTTGACCATCTACTGTACTATGTCTGCAGTCTTTGACCATCTCCTGTATTATGTCTGCAGTCTTTGACCATCTCCTGTACTATGTCTGCAGTCTCTGACCATCTCCTATATTATGTCTGCAGTCTCTGACCTTCTCCTGTAATATGTCTGCAGTCTCTGACCATCTCCTGTATTATGTTTGCAGTCTCTGACCATCTCCTGTACTATGTCTGCAGTCTCTGACCGTCTCCTGTACTATGTCTGCAGTCTATGACCGTCTCCTGTATTATGTCTGCAGTCTCTGACCGTCTCCTGTACTATGTCTGCAGTCTCTGACCATCTCCTGTACAATGTCTGCAGTCTCTGACCGTCTCCTGTACTATTTCTGCAGTCTCAGACCGTCTCCTGTAATATGTCTGCAGTCTCTGACCGTCTCCTGTACTATGTCTGCAGTCTCTGACCGTCTCCTGTACTATGTCTGCAGTCACTGACCGTCTCCTGTACTATGTCTGCAGTCTCTGATCATCACCTGTACTATGTCTGCAGTCTCTGACCATCTCCTGTACTATGTCTGCAGTCTCTAACCATCTCCTGTACTATGTCTGTAGTCTCTGACCATCTCCTGTACTATGTCTGCAGTCTCTAACCGTCTCCTTTATCATGTCTGCAGTCTCTGACCATCTCCTGTACCATATCTGCGCTCTTTGACAGTCTCCTGTACTTTCTGCAGTCTCTAACCATCTCCTATATCATGTCTGCAGTCTCTGACCATCTCCTGTACTATGTCTGCAGTCTCTGTCCATCTCTTGTATCATGTCTGCAGTCTCTGACCATCTCCTGTACTATGTCTGCAGTCTCTGACCATCTCCTGTACTATGTCTGCAGTCTCTGTCCATCTCTTGTATCATGTCTGCAGTCTCTGACCATCTCCTGTACTATATCTGCAGTCTCTGACCATCTCCTGTATTATGTCTGCAGTCTCTGACCATCTCCTGTATTATGTCTGCAGTCTCTGACCATCTCCTGTATTATGTCTGCAGTCTCTGACCATCTCCTGTACTATGTCTGCAGTCTTTGACCATCTCCTGTACTATGTCTGCAGTCTTTGACCATCTCCTGTACTATGTTTGCAGTCTCTGACGATCTCCTGTATTATCTCGGCAGTCTCTGACCATCTCCTGTATTATGTCTGCAGTCTCTGACCATCTCTTGTACTATGTCTGCAGTCTCTGACCATCTCCTGTATTATGTCTGCAGTCTCTGACCATCTACTGTACTATGTCTGCAGTCTCTGACCATCTCCTGTACTATGTCTGTAGTCTCTGACCATCTCTTGTACCATGTCTGCAGTCTCTGACCATCTGTTGTATTATGTCTGCGGTCTCTGATCATATCCTGTACTATGTCTGCAGTCTCTGACCATCTCCTGTACTATGTCTGCAGTCTCTGACCATGTCCTGTATTATGTCTGCAGTCTCTGACCATCTCCTGTATTATGTCTGCAGTCTCTGACCATCTCTTGTAACATGTCTGCAGTCTCTGACCATCTCCTGTATTATGTCTGCCGTCTCTGACCATCTCCTGTACCATGTCTGCAGTCTCTGATCATCTCCTGTACCATGTCTGCAGTCTTTGATCATCTCCTGTACCATGTCTGCAGTCTCTGATCATCTCCTGTACTATGTCTGCAGTCTCTGATCATCTCCTGTACTATGTCTGCAGTCTCTGACCATCTCCTGTACTATGTCTGCAGTCTCTGATCATCTCCTGTACTATGTCTGCAGTCTCTGATCATCTCTTGTATTATGTCTGCAGTCTCTGACCATCTCCTGTACTATGTCTGCAGTCTGTGATCATCTCCTGTACCATGTCTGCAGTCTCTGATCATCTCCTGTACTATGTCTGCAGTCTCTGATCATCTCTTGTATTATGTCTGCAGTCTCTCACCATCTCCTGTACTATGTCTGCAGTCTCTGACCATCTCCTGTACTATGTCTGCAGTTTCTGATCATCTCTTGTATTATGTCTGCAGTCTCTGACCATCTCCAGTACTATGTCTGCAGTCTCTGATCATCTCCTGTACCATGTCTGCAGTCTCTGATCATCTCCTGTACTATGTCTGCAGTCTGTGATCATCTCCTGTACCATGTCTGCAGTCTCTGATCATCTCCTGTACTATGTCTGCAGTCTGTGATCATCTCCTGTACCATGTCCTCAGTCTCTGACCATCTTCAGTACTATGTCTGCAGTCTCTGATCATCTCTTGTATTATGTCTGCAGTCTCTGACCATCTCCTGTACTATGTCTGCAGTCTCTGATCATCTCCTGTACCATGTCTGCAGTCTCTGACCATCTCCTGTACTATGTCTGCAGTCTTTGACCATCTCCTGTACTATGTCTGCAGTCTTTGACCATCTCCTGTACTATGTTTGCAGTCTCTGACGATCTCCTGTATTATGTCTGCAGTCTCTGACCATCTCCTGTATTATGTCTGCAGTCTCTGACCATCTCCTGTACTATGTCTGCAGTCTCTGATCATCTCTTGTACTATGTCTGCAGTCTCTGACCATCTCCTGTACTATGTCTGCAGTCTCTGACCATCTCCTGTACTATGTCTGCAGTCTCTGACCATCTCCTGTACTATGTCTGCAGTCTCTAACCATCTCCTGTACTATGTCTGTAGTCTCTTATCATCACCTGTACTATGTCTGCAGTCTTGGACCATCTCCTGTATTATGTCTGCAGTCTCGGACCATCTCCTGTACTATGTCTGCAGTCTCTGAGCATCTTCTGTACTAAGCCTTCGGTCTCTAACCGTCTCCTATATCATGTCTGCAGTCTCTGGCCATCTCCTGTACTATGTCTGCAGTCTCTGATCATCACCTGTACTATATCTGCAGTCTCTGATCATCACCTGTACTATGTCTGTAGTCTTTGACCATCTCCTGTACTATGTCTGTAGTCTCTGACCATCTCTTGTATTATGTCTGCAGTCTCTGACTATCTCCTGTACTATGTCTGCAGTCTCTGACCATCTCCTGTACTATGACTGCAGTCTCTGACCATCTCCTGTACTATGTCTGCAGTCTCTGATCATCACCTGTACTATGTCTGCAGTCTCTGATCATCTCCTGTACTATGTCTGCAGTCTCTAACCTTCTCCTATATCATGTCTGCAATCTCTGACCATCTCCTGTACCATATCTGCGCTCTTTGACTGTCTCCTGTACTTTCTGCAGTCTTTAACCATCTCCTATATCATGTCTGCAGTCTCTGACCATCTCCTGTACTATGGCTGCAGTCTCTGACCATCTCTTGTATCATGTCTGCAGTCTCTGACCATCTCCTGTATTATGTCTGCAGTCTCTGACCATCTCCTGTATTATATCTCCAGTCTCTGACCATCTCCTGTAATATTTCCGCATTCTCTGACCATCTCTTGTAACATGTCTGCAGTATCTGACCATCTCTTGTAACATGTCTGCAGTCTCTGACCATCTCTTGTAACATGTCTGCAGTCTCTGACCATCTCTTGTAACATGTCTGCAGTCTCTGACCATCTCTTGTAACATGTCAGACCATCTCTTGTATCATGTCTGCAGTCTCTGACCATCTCCTGTATTATGTCTGCAGTCTCTGACCATCTACTGTACTATGTCTGCAGTCTCTGACCATCTCCTGTATTATGTCTGCAGTCTCTGACCATCTCCTGTAATATGTCTGCAGTCTCTGACCATCTCCTGTATTATGTCTGCAGTCTCTGACCATCTCCTGTACTATGTCTGCAGTCTCTGACCGTCTCCTGTATTATGTCTGCAGTCTCTGACCGTCTCCTGTATTATGTCTGCAGTCTCTGACCATCTCCTGTACAATGTCTGCAGTCTCTGACCGTCTCCTCTACTATGTCTGCAGTCTCAGACCGTCTCCTGTAATATGTCTGCAGTCTCTGACCGTCTCCTGTACTATGTCTGCAGTCTCTGACCGTCTCCTGTACTATGTCTGCAGTCACTGACCGTCTCCTGTACTATGTCTGCAGTCTCTGATCATCACCTGTACTATGTCTGCAGTCTCTGACCATCTCCTGTACTATGTCTGCAGTCTCTAACCATCTCCTGTACTATGTCTGTAGTCTCTGACCATCTCCTGTACTATGTCTGCAGTCTCTAACCGACTCCTTTATCATGTCTGCAGTCTCTGACCATCTCCTGTACCATATCTGCGCTCTTTGACAGTCTCCTGTACTTTCTGCAGTCTCTAACCATCTCCTATATCATGTCTGCAGTCTCTGACCATCTCCTGTACTATGTCTGCAGTCTCTGACCATCTCTTGTATCATGTCTGCAGTCTCTGACCATCTCCTGTATTATGTCTGCAGTCTCGGACCATCTCCTGTATTATGTCTGCAGTCTCTGACCATCTCCTGTACTATGTCTGCAGTCTTTGACCATCTCCTGTACTATGTCTGCAGTCTTTGACCATCTCCTGTACTATGTTTGCAGTCTCTGACGATCTCCTGTATTATCTCTGCAGTCTCTGACCATCTCCTGTATTATGTATGCAGTCTCTGACCATCTCCTGTACTATGTCTGCAGTCTCTGACCATCTCCTGTATTATGTCTGCAGTCCCTGACCATCTACTGTACTATGTCTGCAGTCTCTGACCATCTCCTGTACTATGTCTGTAGTCTCTGACCATCTCTTGTACCATGTCTGCAGTCTCTGACCATCTGTTGTATTATGTCTGCGGTCTCTGATCATCTCCTGTACTATGTCTGCAGTCTCTGACCATCTCCTGTACTATGTCTGCAGTCTCTGACCATCTCCTGTACTATGTCTGCAGTCTCTGACCATCTCCTGTATTATGTCTGCAGTCTCTGACCATCTCCTGTATTATGTCTGCAGTCTCTGACCATCTCTTGTAACATGTCTGCAGTCTCTGACCATCTCCTGTATTATGTCTGCAGTCTCTGATCATCTCCTGTACTATGTCTGCAGTCTCTGATCATCTCTTGTATTATGTCTGCAGTCTCTGACCATCTCCTGTACTATGTCTGCAGTCTCTGACCATCTCCTGTACTATGTCTGCAGTCTCTGACCATCTCCTGTACTATGTCTGCAGTCTCTGACCATCTCCTGTACTATGTCTGCAGTTTCTGATCATCTCTTGTATTATGTCTGCAGTCTCTGACCATCTCCTGTACTATGTCTGCAGTCTCTGATCATCTCCTGTACCATGTCTGCAGTCTCTGATCATCTCCTGTACTATGTCTGCAGTCTCTGATCATCTCCTGTACCATGTCCTCAGTCTCTGACCATCTCCAGTACTATGTCTGCAGTCTCTGATCATCTCTTGTATTATGTCTGCAGTCTCTGACCATCTCCTGTACTATGTCTGCAGTCTCTGATCATCTCCTGTACCATGTCTGCAGTCTCTGACCATCTCCTGTACTATTTCTGCAGTCTTTGACCATCTCCTGTACTATGTCTGCAGTCTTTGACCATCTCCTGTACTATGTTTGCAGTCTCTGACGATCTCCTGTATTATGTCTGCAGTCTCTGACCATCTCCTGTATTATGTCTGCAGTCTCTGACCATCTCCTGTACTATGTCTGCAGTCTCCTACCATCTCCTGTATTATGTCTGCAGTCTCTGACCATCTCCTGTACTATGTCTGCAGTCTTTGACCATCTCCTGTACTATGTCTGTAGTCTCTGACCATCTCTTGTACCATGTCTGCAGTCTCTGACCATCTGTTGTATTATGTCTGCGGTCTCTGATCATCTCCTGTACTATGTCTGCAGTCTCTGACCATCTCCTGTACAATGTCTGCAGTCTCTGACCATCTCCTGTATTATGTCTGCAGTCTCTGACCATCTCCTGTATTATGTCTGCAGTCTCTGACCATCTCTTGTAACATGTCTGCAGTCTCTGACCATCTCCTGTATTATGTCTGCAGTCTCTGACCATCTCCTGTACTATGTCTGCAGTCTCTGACCATCTCCGGTACTATGTCTGCAGTCTCTGACCATCTCCTGTACTATGTCTGCAGTCTCTAACCATCTCCTGTACTATGTCTGTAGTCTCTGATCATCACCTGTACTATGTCTGCAGTCTTGGACCATCTCCTGTACTATGTCTGCAGTCTCGGACCATCTCCTGTATCATGTCTGCAGTCTCTGAGCATCTTCTGTACTAAGCCTTCGGTCTCTAACCGTCTCCTATATCATGTCTGCAGTCTCTGACCATCTCCTGTACTATGTCTGCAGTCTCTAACCATCTCCTGTACTATGTCTGTAGTCTCTGACCAGCTTCTGTGCCATATCTGCAGTCTCTGACCATCTCCTGTACTATGTCTGCAGTCTCTGACCATCCCTTGTACTATGTTTGTAGTCTCTGACCAGCTCCTGTACCATGTCTGCAGTCTCTGACCATCTCCTGTATCATGTCTGCAGTCTCTGACCATCTCCTGTACTATGTCTGCAGTCTCTGATCATCACCTGTACTATGTCTGCAGTCTCTAACCATCTCCTGTACTATGTCTGTAGTCTCTGACCATCTCCTGTACTATGTCTGTAGTCTCTGACCATCTCTTGTATTATGTCTGCAGTCTCTGACCATCTCCTGTACTATGTCTACAGTCTCTAACCATCTCCTGTACTATGTCTATAGTCTCTGACCATCTCCTGTACTATATCTGCAGTCTCTGATCATCACCTGTACTATATCTGCAGTCTCTGATCATCACCTGTACTATGTCTGTAGTCTCTGACCATCTCCTGTACTATGTCTGTAGTCTCTGACCATCTCTTGTATTATGTCTGCAGTCTCTGACCATCTCCTGTACTATGTCTGCAGTCTCTGACCATCTCCTGTACTATGACTGCAGTCTCTGACCATCTCCTGTACTATGTCTGCAGTCTCTGATCATCACCTGTACTATGTCTGCAGTCTCTGACCATCTCCTGTACTATGTCTGCAGTCTCTAACCATCTCCTGTACTATGTCTGTAGTCTCTGACCATCACCTGTACTATGTCTGCAGTCTCTAAGCTTCTCCTATATCATGTCTGCAATCTCTGACCATCTCCTGTACCATATCTGCGCTCTTTGACCGCCTCCTGTATTTTCTGCAGTCTTTAACCATCTCCTATATCATGTCTGCAGTCTCTGACCATCTCCTGTACTATATCTGCAGTCTCTGACCATCTCTTGTATCATGTCTGCAGTCTCTGACCATCTCCTGTATTACGTCTGCAGTCTCTGACCATCTCCTGTATTATATCTCCAGTCTCTGACCATCTCCTGTAATATGTCCGCATTCTCTGACAATCTTTTGTAACATGTCTGCAGTCTCTGACCATCACTTGTAACATGTCTGCAGTCTCTGACCATCTCTTGTAACATGTCTGCAGTCTGACCATCTCTTGTATCATGTCTGCAGTCTCTGACCATCTCCTGTATTATGTCTGCAGTCTCTGACCATCTCCTGTACTATGTCTGCAGTCTCTGACCATCTCCTGTACTATGTCTGCAGTCTTTGACCATCTCCTGTATTATGTCTGCAGTCTTTGACCATCTCCTGTACTATGTCTGCAGTCTCTGACCATCTCCTGTATTATGTCTGCAGTCTCTGACCATCTCCTGTAATATGTCTGCAGTCTCTGACCATCTCCTGTATTATGTCTGCAGTCTCTGACCATCTCCTGTACCATGTCTGCAGTCTCTGACCGTTTCCTGTACTATGTCTGCAGTCTATGACCGTCTCCTTTATTATGTCTGCAGTCTCTGACCGTCTCCTGTACAATGTCTGCAGTCTCTGACCATCTCTTGTACTATGTCTGCAGTCTCTGACCATCTCCTGTACTATGTCTACAGTCTCTGACCATCTCCTGTACTCTGTCTGCAGTCTCTGACCATCTCTTGTACTATGTCTGCAGTCTCTGACCATCTCCTGTACTATGTCTGCAGTCTCTAACCATCTCCTATATCATGTCTGCAGTCTCTGACCATCTCCTGTACTATGTCTGCAGTCTCTAACCTTCTCCTATATCATGTCTGCAGTCTCTGACCATCTCCTGTACTATGTCTGCAGTCTTTGACCATCTCCTGTATTATGTCTGCAGTCTTTGACCATCTCCTGTACTATGTCTGCAGTCTCTGACCATCTCCTGTATTATGTCTGCAGTCTCTGACCATCTCCTGTAATATGTCTGCAGTCTCTGACCATCTCCTGTATTATGTCTGCAGTCTCTGACCATCTCCTGTACCATGTCTGCAGTCTCTGACCGTTTCCTGTACTATGTCTGCAGTCTATGACCGTCTCCTGTATTATGTCTGCAGTCTCTGACCGTCTCCTGTACTATGTCTGCAGTCTCTGACCATCTCTTGTACTATGTCTGCAGTCTCTGACCATCTCCTGTACTATGTCTACAGTCTCTGACCATCTCCTGTACTATGTCTGCAGTCTCTGACCATCTCTTGTACTATGTCTGCAGTCTCTGACCATCTCCTGTACTATGTCTGCAGTCTCTAACCATCTCCTATATCATGCCTGCAGTCTCTGACCATCTCCTGTACTATATCCGTGGTCTTTGACCGTCTCCTGTACTATGTCTGCAGTCTCTAACCATCTCCTGTACTATGTCTGCAGTCTCTAACCATCTCCTGTAATATGTCTGCAGTCTCTGACCATCTCCTGTACTATGTCTGCAGTCTCTGAACATCTCCTGTATTATGTCTGCAGTCTCTGACCATCTCCTGTACTATCTCTGCAGTCTCTGACCATCTCCTGTACTATGTCTGCAGTCTCTAACCATCTCCTGTACTATGTCTGTAGTCTCTTATCATCACCTGTACTATGTCTGCAGTCTTGGACCATCTCCTGTACTGTCTGCAGTCTCGGACCATCTCCTGTATCATGTCTGCAGTCTCTGAGCATCATCTGTACTAAGCCTTCGGTCTCTAACCGTCTCCTATATCATGTCTGCAGTCTCTGACCATCTCCTGTACTATGTCTGCAGTCTCTGACCATCTCCTGTACTATGTCTGCAGTCTCTAACCATCTCCTGTACTATGTCTGCAGTCTCTAACCATCTCCTGTACTATGTCTGTAGTCTCTTATCATCACCTGTACTATGTCTGCAGTCTTGGACCATCTCCTGTATTATGTCTGCAGTCTCGGACCATCTCCTGTACTATGTCTGCAGTCTCTGAGCATCTTCTGTACTAAGCCTTCGGTCTCTAACCGTCTCCTATATCATGTCTGCAGTCTCTGGCCATCTCCTGTACTATGTCTGCAGTCTCTGATCATCACCTGTACTATATCTGCAGTCTCTGATCATCACCTGTACTATGTCTGTAGTCTCTGACCATCTCCTGTACTATGTCTGTAGTCTCTGACCATCTCTTGTATTATGTCTGCAGTCTCTGACTATCTCCTGTACTATGTCTGCAGTCTCTGACCATCTCCTGTACTATGACTGCAGTCTCTGACCATCTCCTGTACTATGTCTGCAGTCTCTGATCATCACCTGTACTATGTCTGCAGTCTCTGACCATCTCCTGTACTATGTCTGCAGTCTCTAACCATCTCCTGTACTATGTCTGTAGTCTCTGACCATCTCCTGTACTATGTCTGCAGTCTCTAACCTTCTCCTATATCATGTCTGCAATCTCTGACCATCTCCTGTACCATATCTGTGCTCTTTGACTGTCTCCTGTACTTTCTGCAGTCTTTAACCATCTCCTATATCATGTCTGCAGTCTCTGACCATCTCCTGTACTATGGCTGCAGTCTCTGACCATCTCTTGTATCATGTCTGCAGTCTCTGACCATCTCCTGTATTATGTCTGCAGTCTCTGACCATCTCCTGTATTATATCTCCAGTCTCTGACCATCTCCTGTAATATGTCCGCATTCTCTGACCATCTCTTGTAACATGTCTGCAGTATCTGACCATCTCTTGTTACATGTCTGCAGTCTCTGACCATCTCTTGTAACATGTCTGCAGTCTCTGACCATCTCTTGTAACATGTCTGCAGTCTCTGACCATCTCTTGTAACATGTCTGCAGTCTGACCATCTCTTGTATCATGTCTGCAGTCTCTGACCATCTCCTTTATTATGTCTGCAGTCTCTGACCATCTACTGTACTATGTCTGCAGTCTTTGACCATCTACTGTACTATGTCTGCAGTCTTTGACCATCTCCTGTATTATGTCTGCAGTCTTTGACCATCTCCTGTACTATGTCTGCAGTCTCTGACCATCTCCTATATTATGTCTGCTGTCTCTGACCTTCTCCTGTAATATGTCTGCAGTCTCTGACCATCTCCTGTATTATGTTTGCAGTCTCTGACCATCTCCTGTACTATGTCTGCAGTCTCTGACCATCTCCTGTACTATGTCTGCAGTCTTTGACCATCTCCTGTACTATGTCTGCAGTCTTTGACCATCTCCTGTACTATGTTTGCAGTCTCTGACGATCTCCTGTATTATCTCGGCAGTCTCTGACCATCTCCTGTATTATGTCTGCAGTCTCTGACCATCTCCTGTACTATGTCTGCAGTCTCTGACCATCTCCTGTATTATGTCTGCAGTCTCTGACCATCTACTGTACTATGTCTGCAGTCTCTGACCATCTCCTGTACTATGTCTGTAGTCTCTGACCATCTCTTGTACCATGTCTGCAGTCTCTGACCATCTGTTGTGTTATGTCTGCGGTCTCTGATCATATCCTGTACTATGTCTGCAGTCTCTGACCATCTCCTGTACTATGTCTGCAGTCTCTGACCATGTCCTGTATTATGTCTGCAGTCTCTGACCATCTCCTGTATTATGTCTGCAGTCTCTGACCATCTCTTGTAACATGTCTGCAGTCTCTGACCATCTCCTGTATTATGTCTGCCGTCTCTGACCATCTCCTGTACCATGTCTGCAGTCTCTGATCATCTCCTGTACCATGTCTGCAGTCTTTGATCATCTCCTGTACCATGTCTGCAGTCTCTGATCATCTCCTGTACTATGTCTGCAGTCTCTGATCATCTCCTGTACTATGTCTGCAGTCTCTGACCATCTCCTGTACTATGTCTGCAGTCTCTGATCATCTCCTGTACTATGTTTGCAGTCTCTGATCATCTCTTGTATTATGTCTGCAGTCTCTGACCATCTCCTGTACTATGTCTGCAGTCTCTGATCATCTCCTGTACCATGTCTGCAGTCTCTGATCATCTCCTGTACTATGTCTGCAGTCTCTGATCATCTCTTGTATTATGTCTGCAGTCTCTGACCATCTCCTGTACTATGTCTGCAGTCTCTGACCATCTCCTGTACTATGTCTGCAGTTTCTGATCATCTCTTGTATTATGTCTGCAGTCTCTGACCATCTCCAGTACTATGTCTGCAGTCTCTGATCATCTCTTGTATTATGTCTGCAGTCTCTGACCATCTCCTGTACTATGTCTGCAGTCTCTGACCATCTCCTGTACTATGTCTGCAGTCTCTGATCATCTCCTGTACTATGTCTGCAGTCTCTGACCATCTCCTGTACTATGTCTGCAGTCTCTGATCATCTCCTGTACCATGTCTGCAGTCTCTGATCATCTCCTGTACTATGTCTGCAGTCTGTGATCATCTCCTGTACCATGTCCTCAGTCTCTGACCATCTTCAGTACTATGTCTGCAGTCTCTGATCATCTCTTGTATTATGTCTGCAGTCTCTGACCATCTCCTGTACTATGTCTGCAGTCTCTGATCATCTCCTGTACCATGTCTGCAGTCTCTGACCATCTCCTGTACTATGTCTGCAGTCTTTGACCATCTCCTGTACTATGTCTGCAGTCTTTGACCATCTCCTGTACTATGTTTGCAGTCTCTGACGATCTCCTGTATTATGTCTGCAGTCTCTGACCATCTCCTGTATTATGTCTGCAGTCTCTGACCATCTCCTGTACTATGTCTGCAGTCTCCTACCAACTCCTGTATTATGTCTGCAGTCTCTGACCATCTCCTGTACTATGTCTGCAGTCTCTGACCATCTCCTGTACTATGTCTGTAGTCTCTGACCATCTCTTGTACCATGTCTGCAGTCTCTGACCATCTGTTGTATTATGTCTGCGGTCTCTGATCATCTCCTGTACTATGTCTGCAGTCTCTGACCATCTCCTGTACAATGTCTGCAGTCTCTGACCATCTCCTGTATTATGTCTGCAGTCTCTGACCATCTCCTGTATTATGTTTGCAGTCTCTGACCATCTCTTGTAACATGTCTGCAGTCTCTGACCATCTCCTGTATTATGTCTGCAGTCTCTTACCATCTCCTGTACCATGTCTGCAGTCTCTGATCATCTCCTGTACCATGTCTGCAGTCTTTGATCATCTCCTGTACCATGTCTGCAGTCTCTGATCATCTCCTGTACCATGTCTGCAGTCTCTGATCATCTCCTGTACTATGTCTGCAGTCTCTGATCATCTCCTGTACCATGTCCTCAGTCTCTGACCATCTCCTGTACTATGTCTGCAGTCTCTGATCATCTCTTGTACTATGTCTGCAGTCTCTGACCATCTCCTGTACTATGTCTGCAGTCTCTGACCATCTCCTGTACTATGTCTGCAGTCTCTGACCATCTCCTGTACTATGTCTGCAGTCTCTAACCATCTCCTGTACTATGTCTGTAGTCTCTTATCATCACCTGTACTATGTCTGCAGTCTTGGACCATCTCCTGTATTATGTCTGCAGTCTCGGACCATCTCCTGTACTATGTCTGCAGTCTCTGAGCATCTTCTGTACTAAGCCTTCGGTCTCTAACCGTCTCCTATATCATGTCTGCAGTCTCTGGCCATCTCCTGTACTATGTCTGCAGTCTCTGATCATCACCTGTACTATATCTGCAGTCTCTGATCATCACCTGTACTATGTCTGTAGTCTTTGACCATCTCCTGTACTATGTCTGTAGTCTCTGACCATCTCTTGTATTATGTCTGCAGTCTCTGACTATCTCCTGTACTATGTCTGCAGTCTCTGACCATCTCCTGTACTATGACTGCAGTCTCTGACCATCTCCTGTACTATGTCTGCAGTCTCTGATCATCACCTGTACTATGTCTGCAGTCTCTGATCATCTCCTGTACTATGTCTGCAGTCTCTAACCTTCTCCTATATCATGTCTGCAATCTCTGACCATCTCCTGTACCATATCTGCGCTCTTTGACTGTCTCCTGTACTTTCTGCAGTCTTTAACCATCTCCTATATCATGTCTGCAGTCTCTGACCATCTCCTGTACTATGGCTGCAGTCTCTGACCATCTCTTGTATCATGTCTGCAGTCTCTGACCATCTCCTGTATTATGTCTGCAGTCTCTGACCATCTCCTGTATTATATCTCCAGTCTCTGACCATCTCCTGTAATATTTCCGCATTCTCTGACCATCTCTTGTAACATGTCTGCAGTATCTGACCATCTCTTGTAACATGTCTGCAGTCTCTGACCATCTCTTGTAACATGTCTGCAGTCTCTGACCATCTCTTGTAACATGTCTGCAGTCTCTGACCATCTCTTGTAACATGTCTGCAGTCTGACCATCTCTTGTATCATGTCTGCAGTCTCTGACCATCTCCTGTATTATGTCTGCAGTCTCTGACCATCTACTGTACTATGTCTGCAGTCTCTGACCATCTCCTGTATTATGTCTGCAGTCTCTGACCATCTCCTGTAATATGTCTGCAGTCTCTGACCATCTCCTGTATTATGTCTGCAGTCTCTGACCATCTCCTGTACTATGTCTGCAGTCTCTGACCGTCTCCTGTATTATGTCTGCAGTCTCTGACCGTCTCCTGTATTATGTCTGCAGTCTCTGACCATCTCCTGTACAATGTCTGCAGTCTCTGACCGTCTCCTCTACTATGTCTGCAGTCTCAGACCGTCTCCTGTAATATGTCTGCAGTCTCTGACCGTCTCCTGTACTATGTCTGCAGTCTCTGACCGTCTCCTGTACTATGTCTGCAGTCACTGACCGTCTCCTGTACTATGTCTGCTGTCTCTGATCATCACCTGTACTATGTCTGCAGTCTCTGACCATCTCCTGTACTATGTCTGCAGTCTCTAACCATCTCCTGTACTATGTCTGTAGTCTCTGACCATCTCCTGTACTATGTCTGCAGTCTCTAACCGTCTCCTTTATCATGTCTGCAGTCTCTGACCATCTCCTGTACCATATCTGCGCTCTTTGACAGTCTCCTGTACTTTCTGCAGTCTCTAACCATCTCCTATATCATGTCTGCAGTCTCTGACCATCTCCTGTACTATGTCTGCAGTCTCTGACCATCTCTTGTATCATGTCTGCAGTCTCTGACCATCTCCTGTATTATGTCTGCAGTCTCTGACCATCTCCTGTATTATGTCTGCAGTCTCTGACCATCTCCTGTACTATGTCTGCAGTCTTTGACCATCTCCTGTACTATGTCTGCAGTCTTTGACCATCTCCTGTACTATGTTTGCAGTCTCTGACGATCTCCTGTATTATCTCTGCAGTCTCTGACCATCTCCTGTATTATGTATGCAGTCTCTGACCATCTCCTGTACTATGTCTGCAGTCTCTGACCATCTCCTGTATTATGTCTGCAGTCTCTGACCATCTACTGTACTATGTCTGCAGTCTCTGACCATCTCCTGTACTATGTCTGTAGTCTCTGACCATCTCTTGTACCATGTCTGCAGTCTCTGACCATCTGTTGTATTATGTCTGCGGTCTCTGATCATCTCCTGTACTATGTCTGCAGTCTCTGACCATCTCCTGTACTATGTCTGCAGTCTCTGACCATCTCCTGTACTATGTCTGCAGTCTCTGACCATCTCCTGTATTATGTCTGCAGTCTCTGACCATCTCCTGTATTATGTCTGCAGTCTCTGACCATCTCTTGTAACATGTCTGCAGTCTCTGACCATCTCCTGTATTATGTCTGCAGTCTCTGATCATCTCCTGTACTATGTCTGCAGTCTCTGATCATCTCTTGTATTATGTCTGCAGTCTCTGACCATCTCCTGTACTATGTCTGCAGTCTCTGACCATCTCCTGTACTATGTCTGCAGTTTCTGATCATCTCTTGTATTATGTCTGCAGTCTCTGACCATCTCCAGTACTATGTCTGCAGTCTCTGATCATCTCTTGTATTATGTCTGCAGTCTCTGACCATCTCCTGTACTATGTCTGCAGTCTCTGACCATCTCCTGTACTATGTCTGCAGTCTCTGATCATCTCCTGTACTATGTCTGCAGTCTCTGACCATCTCCTGTACTATGTCTGCAGTCTCTGATCATCTCCTGTACCATGTCTGCAGTCTCTGATCATCTCCTGTACTATGTCTGCAGTCTCTGATCATCTCCTGTACCATGTCCTCAGTCTCTGACCATCTCCAGTACTATGTCTGCAGTCTCTGATCATCTCTTGTATTATGTCTGCAGTCTCTGACCATCTCCTGTACTATGTCTGCAGTCTCTGATCATCTCCTGTACCATGTCTGCAGTCTCTGACCATCTCCTGTACTATTTCTGCAGTCTTTGACCATCTCCTGTACTATGTCTGCAGTCTTTGACCATCTCCTGTACTATGTTTGCAGTCTCTGACGATCTCCTGTATTATGTCTGCAGTCTCTGACCATCTCCTGTATTATGTGTGCAGTCTCTGACCATCTCCTGTACTATGTCTGCAGTCTCCTACCATCTCCTGTATTATGTCTGCAGTCTCTGACCATCTCCTGTACTATGTCTGCAGTCTTTGACCATCTCCTGTACTATGTCTGTAGTCTCTGACCATCTCTTGTACCATGTCTGCAGTCTCTGACCATCTGTTGTATTATGTCTGCGGTCTCTGATCATCTCCTGTACTATGTCTGCAGTCTCTGACCATCTCCTGTACAATGTCTGCAGTCTCTGACCATCTCCTGTATTATGTCTGCAGTCTCTGACCATCTCCTGTATTATGTCTGCAGTCTCTGACCATCTCTTGTAACATGTCTGCAGTCTCTGACCATCTCCTGTATTATGTCTGCAGTCTCTTACCATCTCCTGTACCATGTCTGCTGTCTCTGATCATCTCCTGTACCATGTCTGCAGTCTTTGATCATCTCCTGTACCATGTCTGCAGTCTCTGATCATCTCCTGTGCCATGTCTGCAGTCTCTGATCATCTCCTGTACTATGTCTGCAGTCTCTGATCATCTCCTGTACCATGTCCTCAGTCTCTGACCATCTCCAGTACTATGTCTGCAGTCTCTGATCATCTCTTGTATTATGTCTGCAGTCTCTGACCATCTCCTGTACTATGTCTGCAGTCTCTGATCATCTCCTGTACCATGTCTGCAGTCTCTGACCATCTCCTGTACTATGTCTGCAGTCTTTGACCATCTCCTGTACTATGTCTGCAGTCTTTGACCATCTCCTGTACTATGTTTGCAGTCTCTGACGATCTCCTGTATTATGTCTGCAGTCTCTGACCATCTCCTGTATTATGTCTGCAGTCTCTGACCATCTCCTGTACTATGTCTGCAGTCTCCTACCATCTCCTGTATTATGTCTGCAGTCTCTGACCATCTCCTGTACTATGTCTGCAGTCTCTGACCATCTCCTGTACTATGTCTGTAGTCTCTGACCATCTCTTGTACCATGTCTGCAGTCTCTGACCATCTGTTGTATTATGTCTGCGGTCTCTGATCATCTCCTGTACTATGTCTGCAGTCTCTGACCATCTCCTGTACTATGTCTGCAGTCTCTGACCATCTCCTGTATTATGTCTGCAGTCTCTGACCATCTCCTGTATTATGTCTGCAGTCTCTGACCATCTCTTGTAACATGTCTGCAGTCTCTGACCATCTCCTGTATTATGTCTGCAGTCTCTTACCATCTCCTGTACCATGTCTGCAGTCTCTGATCATCTCCTGTACCATGTCTGCAGTCTTTGATCATCTCCAGTACCATGTCTGCAGTCTCTGATCATCACCTGTACTATGTCTGCAGTCTCTGATCATCTCCTGTACTATGTCTGCAGTCTCTGACTATCTCCTGTACTATGTCTGCAGTCTCTGATCATCTCCTGTACTATGTCTGCAGTCTCTGATCATCTCTTGTATTATGTCTGCAGTCTCTGACCATCTACTGTACTATGTCTGCAGTCTCTGATCATCTCCTGTACCATGTCTGCAGTCTCTGATCATCTCCTGTACTGTGTCTGCAGTCTCTGATCATCTCTTGTATTATGTCTGCAGTCTCTGACCATCTCCTGTACTATGTCTGCCTTCTCTGATCATCTCTTGTATTATGTCTGCAGTCTCTGACCATCTCCAGTACTATGTCTGCAGTATCTAATCATCTCTTGTATTATGTCTGCAGTCTCTGACCATCTCCTGTACTATGTCTGCAGTCTCTGACATCTCCTGTACTATGTCTGCAGTCTCTGATCATCTCCTGTACCATGTCCTCAGTCTCTGACCATCCCCAGTACTATGTCTGCAGTCTCTGATCATCTCTTGTATTATGTCTGCAGTCTCTGACCATCTCCTGTACTATGACTGCAGTCTCTGATCATCTCCTGTACCATGTCTGCAGTCTCTGACCATCTCCTGTACTATGTCTGCAGTCTTTGACCATCTCCTGTACTATGTCTGCAGTCTTTGACCATCTCCTGTACTATGTTTGCAGTCTCTGACGATCTCCTCTATTATGTCTGCAGTCTCTGACCATCTCCTGTATTATGTCTGCAGTCTCTGACCATCTCCTGTACTATGTCTGCAGTCTCCTACCATCTCCTGTATTATGTCTGCAGTCTCTGACCATCTCCTGTACTATGTCTGCAGTCTCTGACCATCTCCTGTACTATGTCTGTAGTCTCTGACCATCTCTTGTACCATGTCTGCAGTCTCTGACCATCTGTTGTATTATGTCTGCGGTCTCTGATCATCTCCTGTACTATGTCTGCAGTCTCTGACCATCTCCTGTACTATGTCTGCAGTCTCTGACCATCTCCTGTATTATGTCTGCAGTCTCTGAATATTTCCTGTATTATGTCTGCAGTCTCTGACCATCTCTTGTAACATGTCTGCAGTCTCTGACCATCTCCTGTATTATGTCTGCAGTCTCTTACCATCTCCTGTACCATGTCTGCAGTCTCTGATCATCTCCTGTACCATGTCTGCAGTCTCTGATCACCTCCTGTACTATGTCTGCAGTCTCCTACCATCTCCTGTATTATGTCTGCAGTCTCTGACCATCTCCTGTACTATGTCTGCAGTCTCTGACCATCTCCTGTACTATGTCTGTAGTCTCTGACCATCTCTTGTACCATGTCTGCAGTCTCTGACCATCTGTTGTATTATGTCTGCGGTCTCTGATCATCTCCTGTACTATGTCTGCAGTCTCTGACCATCTCCTGTACTATGTCTGCAGTCTCTGACCATCTCCTGTATTATGTCTGCAGTCTCTGAATATTTCCTGTATTATGTCTGCAGTCTCTGACCATCTCTTGTAACATGTCTGCAGTCTCTGACCATCTCCTGTATTATGTCTGCAGTCTCTTACCATCTCCTGTACCATGTCTGCAGTCTCTGATCATCTCCTGTACCATGTCTGCAGTCTCTGATCACCTCCTGTACTATGTCTGCAGTCTCTGATCATCTCCTGTACTATATCTGCAGTCTCTGACCATCTCCTGTACTATGTCTGCAGTCTCTGATCATCTCCTGTACTATGTCTGCAGTCTCTGATCATCTCTTGTATTATGTCTGCAGTCTCTGACCATCTACTGTACTATGTCTGCAGTCTCTGATCATCTCCTGTACCATGTCTGCAGTCTCTGATCATCTCCTGTACTATGTCTGCAGTCTCTGATCATCTCTTGTATTATATCTGCAGTCTCTGACCATCTCCTGTACTATGTCTGCAGTCACTGACCATCTCCTGTACTATGTCTGCAGTCTCTGATCATCTCTTGTATTATGTCTGCAGTCTCTGACCATCTCCAGTACTATGTCTGCAGTCTCTGATCATCTCTTGTATTATGTCTGCAGTCTCTGACCATCTCCTGTACTATGTCTGCAGTCTCTGACCATCTCCTGTACTATGTCTGCAGTCTCTGATCATCTCCTGTACCATGTCCTCAGTCTCTGACCATCTCCAGTACTATGTCTGCAGTCTCTGATCATCTCTTGTATTATGTCTGCAGTCTCTGACCATCTCCTGTACTATGTCTGCAGTCTCTGACCATCTCCTGTACTATGCCTGCAGTCTCTGACCATCTCCTGTACTATGTCTGCAGTCTCTGACCATCTCCTGTACTATGTCTGCAGTCTCTGATCATCTACTGTACCATGTCTGCAGTCTCTGACCATCTCCTGTACTATGTCTGGGGGCTTTTTCTAACAGATTCTCTAACAGACAGCCCTCTGTGTGTGCATCAGAGAGACTCCCCTCCAGGTCTCATTAGTTTACCCTCTTCCTGTATTTTCTTTATTGTTAAAAGATCATGGGAGGATCCCAGGGTAACGAAGAGTTCTTAGGGGAACATCTCTGTGTTTGAGTCGTTGCCATAGAAACATTTGTAAAGGGGAGGAGTTGGTAAGATGACCACGCCTACGTGGGGGCGCCAGAAATATTTCTCCACCCATGCGTCTGTGACCCTAGGATCAGCCCTGAGTATCGGTGCAGGGCAGGGATGTGGGTCGCAGCCGCATGTGCTGCCCATCAGAATCGATAACAGAAGTGACGGCCCGAGTCTCCGTCAGAGACTGTAAACCGCTGCGCTCGATCTTCGCACACCCTGCACTCGGCCTCAGTAAGCCTGCAGTCACAAGGCGGCAGCGGACATCTTGTTACACCCAGCCCATATAGTTCACTAACAGAGCTGCACGATTCTGGCCAAAATGAAAATCACAATTTTTTTTTGCTTAGAATAAAAAGATCACGTTTCTTGCAACGTAAAGTCTTTCACATTATACACAAAAAATTGCGCTAATTTTATTTTTATTTCAGTTACTTATATACCGCCATCAATTTACGCAGCGCTTTACATATACATTGTACATTCACATCAATCCCTACCCTCAAGGAGCTTACAATCTAAGGTCCCTAACTTGCATTTATCCATACTAGAGACAATTTAGACAGGATCCAATTAATCTACCAGCATGTCTTTGGAGTGTGGGAGGAAACCGGAAGTACCCGGAGGAAACCCACGCAGGCACAGGGAGAACATGCAAACTCCAGGCAGGTAGTGTCGTGGTTGGGATTCAAACCAGTGACCCTTCTTACTGCTAGGCGAAAGTGCTACCTGCTACACCAACTTTACTGGTTAGTTTTTTTTTTTTTTTAATTCATTAAAGTAATTTTTCCAAAAAAATTGCATTTGAAAGACCGCTGCGCAAATACAATGTGATATTGCAACAACCACCATTTTTTTCTCTAGGGTCTCTACTAAAAAATATATATATAACGTTCGGGAATTCTAAGTAATTTTCTAGCCAAAAAAAAAGATTTTAACTTGAAATCAACAAATGTCAGAAAAAGGTTTAGTGTTTAAGTGGTTAAACTTTCTTCTTTTACACACCAAAGTCTATTCCATTGACAAATTGTTACAATGTTTATACTTAAGTTTCACTGATAAAGAATGCTGTGATTCTTGGCAGACTGCCCGTTTTTTTTTTTCTTCCTTTCTTTTGATGGCTGTGGCTTCAGAAGAGCAGAGAGAATTCTTTGCATAGACAGAATCGTGAAACACTTTTGTCAAGATCGCAACGGGGAAAAAAAATCATGATAACGATTCTTGACGATTAATCGTGCACCTCTACTAACTATTTGGGCTGGGTGTAACAAGATGTCCGCTACTGCATTCTGACTAGGCTTATGGCCCTTACACACGTTCCGAATATCGCACGAAAACTGTCGTCCGAGGAAGAATCGTACGATATTCGGATCGTGTGTACACTACTTTCGACAGCCGATCGCGACCGTTCATCCGATATCATTCGATCGGGCATGCACGAAAATTTTCCTTGTACGATTCCACATTGTACGATTTTCCTTTAGTCAGTATACTTGTTGTCCGAAAAATACAATACAAATACATTACAACACATGACATCACTTCTGATTTTTTTTTTTTTTCAGTCGTACAAGAATTTTCGTGACTTAACCTATTCTATTTCTACTTGCGATTATTAAGCGAAAACGGTCATACGATCTGTCGTACGATATTCGGATCGTGTGTACGGGCCATTACTGGGGTTGAGTGCAGGGTGTATAAAGATGGGCTCTTGTATACTCTACTCTTTATCGATTTAATTTTATCATGCCAGGCTGCCAGCAATTATCAGTGCTGCATTTCAGCGCCACTGCCTGCCAATCAGTTTGACCTATCATTGCCCATAAGGGCCACCTATTAGTGCCCATACGTGCCACCAATCAGTGCTGTAAATCAGTGCCCATCAGTCAGTGCCACATATCATTGCCCATAAGTGCCACCTATTAGTGCCCATACGTGCCACCTATCAGTGCTGTAAATCAGTGCCCATCAGTAAGTGCCACATATCAGTGCCCATAAGTGCCACCCATCATTGCCGCAAATCAGTGCCCATCAGTCAGTGCCACCTGTCATTGCTGCAAATCAGTTCCCTTCAGTTTTCATAATTATAAAAAAAGATATCGTTCGTCTGTATTGTGCTTTGAGAACCGTCACTTGACATTACAAAAAAGTATCAGTATCGGAGAGTACATGGAAAAAAAAGTATCGGTACTTGTGTTCGGTCTTAGAAAAGTGGTATCGGTGCAACCCTAGCGGCGGGCGTCAGCGGACACCGCTCCATAGGAGGCTGCAAGGTCTGATCAGGTCCGCCTCAAAACCTGACAGGTGGATCTAATCGGAAAGATCATGTGAAAGTGTCTTTAGAGGAACGGATGAGTCTTCGGATTGTTTGCCAAGATGAAAAGTCATCAGAACCACTCAAGTTTTTGAACACATTAACCACTTAAGCCCTGGACCATTTGGCTGCCCAAAGACCAGAGCACTTTTTGCGATTCGGCACTGCGTCGCTTTAACTAACAATTGCGCGGTCGTGTGACGTGATTCCCAAACAAAATTGACATTTTTTTTTCCCCCACAAATAGAGCTTTCTTTTGGTGGTATTTGATCACGGTTTATATTTTTTGCGCTATAAACAAAAACAGAGTGACAATTTTGAAAAAAAAAACGCATTATTTTTTACTTTTTGCTATAATAAATATCCCCTCAAAAATATATATCAAAACATTTTTTTTCCTCAGTTTAGGTCGATACGTATTCTTCTACATATTTTTGGTCAAAAAAATCGCAATAAGCGTTTGATTGTTTTGCGCAAAAGTTATAGTGTCTACAGAATAGGGGATAGTTTTATGGCATTTTTATTAATAATTTTTTTTTATACTAGTAATGGCGGCGATCAGCGATTTCTATCGGGGCTGTGACATTATGGCGGACAGATCGGACACTTTTGGCGCGATTTTGGGACCATTCACATTTATACAGTGATCAGTGCAATTAAAAAGGCATTGAATACTGTGTAAATGTGACTGGCAGTGACGTGGTTAACACTAGGTGGCACTGTAGGGGTTAAGTGTGTCCAAATTGCTAATCAGCCAATCACATGGCAGCAACTGAATGTATTTAGGCATCTAGACGTGGTGAAGAAGACTTAGTGAAGTTCAAACCCGAGCATCAGAATGGGGAAGAAAGGGGATTTAAGTGACCTTGAACGTGGCATGGTTGTTGGTGCCAGGCAGGCTGGTCTGAGCGTTTCAGAAACCGCCGAACTACTGGGATTTTCACGCACCACCGTCTCTCGGGTTTATAGAGAATGGTCCGAAAAAGAGAAAATATCCAGTGCGCAGCGGTTGTGTGGACGAAAATGCCTGGTTGATGTCAAAGGTCAGAGGAGAATTGACAAACTGATTCAAGGTGATAGGAAGGCAACAGTCACGGAAATAACCACTCGGTACAACCAAGGTAGGCAGAATACCATCTCTGAGCGCACAACACGTCGGGCCTTGAAGCAGATGGGCTACACCAAAAGACCACACCTGGCAGCCAAGAACAGGAAACTGAGTCTGCAGTCCGCACAGGCTGACCAAAACTGGACGGCAGAAAATTGAAAAATGTGACCCGGTCTGAGGAGTCTTGATTTTTAACCTTTTATTACAGGTTTTTAAAAATAAATTGTATATAAATCACTGTGTGTTTTCTACTTCAGGGGAGAGTTAGATTGATCAAGTGTTGGTCAGGTGAGAAGAGTTCTGCAATCTTGTAGCTGTCCCTCCTAATCTGAGAGAAAAAGAGATACTTATACAGGTTCCCCACTCTGCAACCAAAGAAAAACGGAAAATTCCTATCATAATACTTACCGTAATTTTCCTTTCCTGATGGACTCCATGGCAGCAACGTGTGGGTTAAGTCCCGCCTCTACTACCCTATAGGACACTACTCCCATAAATCTTTGCTCCCTGCCCCCGGCCGTGTTCGGTAACTAGCCTACTTCAGCCATTCGGGGAGGGAACTCCTGCTGCCATGGAGTCCATCAGGAAAGGAAAATTACGGTAAGTATTATGATAGGAATTTTCCGTTTTCCTGACAGACTCCATGGCAGCAACGTGTGGGAAATAACTCGCCATACACACCCGGGTGGGCTAAATGCTGAACAAAAGATTTATTTAACACTGTCGGCCGACAGCACTTTTAAACCAAATTTAACAGAAGATAAGGTTGCTGGCTCAACACAATAATGGGTCATGAATGTATGAATCGAAGACCACGAAGCTGCTCTACAGATCACATCAGGAGCAACGTGACGTGAGGCCGCCCAGGACGTCGACAGACTTCTTGTAGAGTGAGCTGTAACCGCCTCAGGAGGAGCCAAGCCTTTCTCTCTGTAAGCCCATTGAATGGCTTGAACCACCCAAGCCGCGATGGATCTGACAGAAGCTCTAGAGCCCCTGTTTTTCCCATGGAATAGAACAAAAAGGAATTCAGATTGACGGAAAGATGCCGTAACTTCCAGGTATTGATTGAGAGTAGCTCCTACATCGAGAGGGTGTGGATCTGGACCTCCAGTGGATTTGAAGGTAGGGAGTGTGATATCCTGGTTCTCGTGAAAGACCGAGGTAACTTTGGGATTTGTCCCAAGCATTGGTATTAGGACCACTCTGTCCGGAAAAAAGGTGATGAATGGTTCCTTGGACCCCAGGGATTGAATTTCCGAGACCCTCTTCGCCGAAGTTATAGCTATCAGGAACGAAGTCTTGAGGGTTAATTCCCTGACTGAGAGAGATCTGTCAAGTTGAGCAAAGAAATCCAGGACTAACGGAAGATCCCATTTAGGGAATCTAGGTCTCCTCTGTGGCCTAAGTCTGACTGCTCCTTTGAAAAATTGCTGGACCAGAGGGTGCTTGGCCCATGCGACTCCGGAGAAAGCTGATATTGCGGAAACCTGGACACGCAGAGAACTGACGGATAGTGAGATGTCCAGACCCGTCTGCAGAAAACTTAGAACGTCCTGAATCGCCAGATTATCACAGGAGCTGGACCTGGAAGACAAATGGTTGCTAAATTTCGCCCAGATCCTCTCATACACTCGGTTAGTACTATTCCTTCTTGAACTAAGGAGAGTGGGAATTACTTCATCCGGGCAGCCTAGCGCCTCCAACCTTCCCCTTTCAAAAGCCAAGCCCTTAGGCGTAGGTGATCCGGGCAAGGGTGTAGCCTCGACCCCTGAGACAGGAGGTCTGGTCTGGATGGAAGAGGGATCGGATCTCGGACACTGAGGAGTGTCAGGAGAGGGAACCAGGGCCTGTTGGGCCAATAAGGAATTATTGCTATCACCTCTGCTGTCTCTGCCCTGAGCCTCTTCAGGAACTGGAGGATGATCGGAGTTGGCGGAAAGGCATAGGCTCTGTTGAACCACCATTTCTCCGTCAGGGCATCCACCCCATACGCTTGAGGGTCCCTGTACCTTGAATAGTATCTTGCCATCTTTTTGTTGCAGGGGGAGGCGAACAGGTCGACTTCCGGAAGGAACCCCAACGAAAGAATCCACTTGAATACTTCTTCGTGGAGAGACCACTCGTTGTTGTCTAGGAGCCTCCGAGAAAGAAAGTCTGCCTGAACATTCTGAACCCCCGGAACATATGTCGCTGTCAGATCCTTCAGGTTTTTCTGGGCCCAGGACATAATTGGCTCTACCTCTTGTAGTAAGGAGAGACTTCGAGTCCCTCCTTGCCTTCTTATGTATGCCACTGCTGTGGTATTGTCCAGTCTGAGTAGGACCGAGGAGCCTTGAATGAGATGCCGAAATGCCAGAAGTGCCTGGAAGGCTGCTCTCAGCTCCAGGATGTTTGACACTATCCTTCTGGAGGGGAATTCCCAAGTGCCCTGAGCCACTTCCGCCAGACAGTGGGCACCCCAGCCCCTGTTGCTGGCGTCTGTTGTTATAGTCACCCAAGCAATGGGAAGGATAGAATGGCAGTTGGAGAGGTTCTCCCGTTGGAGCCACCATAGGAGAGAGAGCCTCATGGATGCAGTAATCCGAATCAGCTGGGTCTTGCTGCCCTTCCACTGGTGAAGGAAGCCCTTCTGAAAAGGCCTCATTCTCCATTGGGCCCACCTCACCATCGGAATCGCCGCCACCATAGTGCCAATGATCCTCAGGCATTGGAGAGCGTGAAGATGAGGAGTAGAAAGAGCTGGGTGGATCCTGTCTCTGAATGTCGAGATCTTCTCTTCCGGTAACGAAATGGTGCCTCTGACCGTGTCGAAGAGGGCACCCAAAAACACCAGAGACTGCGATGGGTCTAACTGGCTCTTCTCCTGGTTCAGAATCCATCCGAATTCCTGTAGTGTGGAAATCACTTGCCCTCTGTGTGCTATGAGTTGCACCCTGTCTTGTGCCAAGAGAAGCAGGTCGTCCAGGTAGTGATGTAGACGAATCCCCCTGGTTCTCAGGAGAGCTACTATTGCCAACAGCACCTTTGAGAAAACCCGAGGAGAAGTTGACAACCCGAAGGGAAGGCATGTAAATTGTAAGTGAAGGTTGCCCACGGAGAAGCGGAGAAATTGTTGAAAGTTTTCCGCGATGGGAACGTGAAAGTAGGCGTCCTTGAGGTCTATGGACACCATCCAGTCCCCTGGTTGAACTGACTGTTGAATTGTGGAGAGTGTTTCCATCTTGAACCTCTCCTTTTTGATGAAGCGATTTAGATGGGTTAGGTCTATGACCGGCCTCCAGGCCCCACTCTTCTTCTGAACCAGAAAGAGGGGAGAATACATTCCCATGCCTTGCTGGCTGACAGGGACTGGGACGACAGCGCTTTGGGCCAACAAAGATTCTATGTAGGCTAAAAGTATTGTCCTTTTTTCTTCTGATGCCGGAAGCGTAGTGGGTACCCACCTGAGTCTGGGAGGGTCGGTAAAGGTCCAGGCATGACCAGAGGAGACTGTCTTGATTGTCCAGAAGTCGTGAATCGAGGCCGCCCAGACATGCCGAAAGTGGAAGAGACGGGCCCCCACACGGTCTGCCTGAGCGGGCCCACTTTCAAAAAGATTTGGAAGGTTGCCTCTCCCCTTTCGACTCACTACCTGCAGCCTTCTTAAAGGACGATTGCCTTGATTTCCAGGATCTGGAGAATTCCCGGCCTGGCTTGTAAGTACGAGCCTCTCTGGATCGATCTTGATATTGCCTCTTCGGGAAGGATCTTCTTTGGCCTTGCAGGCGTCTATCCTGAGGTAGGAACCCCGACTTCCCGCCAGTAGCCCGTGTAATGGCCTCATCCAGTTTGTTGCCGAAAAGAGAAGAGCCCTCGTAGGGAATTCGGCACCATACCTGCTTAGAGGCTGGGTCAGCCAGCCAAGGGCGGAGCCAAAGAGCCCGCTTGGCGGTGACCGACGAGAGCATTACTCGGGCCGCCAGGCGAATGATGTCAATCGAGGCTTCACCCAGAAAAGCCGATGCTAGCCTTAATTCTTGAATAGGCGAGTTCTTCGCTGTGTCATCTGAAATATTCCTTAACGTATCTTGAACACTATCCGTCCACACCTCCATAGCTTTGGACAGGGCTGCCAGGGCTAAGGCTGGTTTGCAAGCCATGCCTGCTGTAAGGTACACTCTCCTCAAATCAGCATCAATCCGTCTGTCCAGAACGTCTTTAAAGGACACTGTGTCCTCCAAGGGGAGTGTCACGTGTTTCACTAGCCTCATCACCGCTGCGTCCACCAAAGGAGCTGATTCCAGATGCTTCACTTCTTCCTCCCGAAAGGGATAAAGCTTTGAAATTTTGGTAAGCATGGAGTTTTTCTTCTCCACCTTGCTCCATTCATCTGTGATGATCTCGCCCAACTCAGAAAAGAAAGGAAAGTTAACTCGCTCCTTCTTTAGCTGTTTAAAGAATTTTCTCTGTTTGGGAGGGACAGCCGTCGCATCCTCCCAATTTAGAGTTTCTCTAATCGCCTTGACCAAGGGAGGTAGCAGAGTGAAGTCAAAACCCACACAGGTATTATCTTCATCCGAGTCACTGTCAGAGTTGACCACTGAAGGGTGGCTAGGAACAGAGGACTCCCAGGTGTCCTGCAACTGAGTTTCCCTCACTGGGGAACCTGGTGGCTCTGCCTGAGGGGTAACAGGCCGGACTGCCTCAATACCCTTAAGTGACTCCTTCACAACCCTCTCAACTAGGGCTTTAAGTTGCTGGTCCGAATCACCTCTTTCCCTGGAAGCTTTGGCGAAGCAGGAATCGCACAGCGATTTACCGACAGGTACTTGTGATCTGCATCCCCAGCAGACACTTGAAGAGTGGCTGGAGTGGGCCACTGAGGAGTGCGAGCGCTCCTCACTACGGTGTCCTGATTTTGAGGAGGAGCCGTAATGTTTAGATTTGGAAGAGGATTGCCGGTGATGCGACTTTGACGAATCACTTCCTTTGTGCGAGCTGCGACGCTGTTCTGACCTGGAAGGGCTAAAGCAGAAGACAGAGAACCACAGAAACAAAACAGAGCAGTTAGAAAGAACGATCATCTGCGGAAATACACCCCCCCCCCCACCCGCCTAAGGACCCTCGGCAATGGGACCTGCCCTTGTACCTTGTGAGAGGAGGCTGGCCAGAGGCAGGCGGTGGAGAGCTCATGTCTTGAGAAATATCCATCTGACTGCAAAGTTAACGTAAGGCATATAAATTAACTCTGCTATGAGCCAGGGAGCAACAGCCCTCCTGTATGTAAAGCTACTTACCAGTAGCTGATTCACTGGAGCGTGGGGAAGAGCCAAAAACAGCTTGCAGGCATTCCCAGGGACTGCAGGCTATTTCCCCAGTTTAAATAGGGCGCCCCAGTGACGTCACCGCCCGTGACGAGCGAACGCCAGTGCGCATGCGCGATTAGCGGTGATTTGCCGCTATCGCGCATGCGCGAAAACCAAGCCTCGGTTTCGTGCCGTCCGCGCATGCGCAGTACGGCCGGACACAAAGTGAAAGTAAAAACGGCGGCTGGAACGCAGGAAGAACCAGCCGCCATGCCTGCAGCCACCTGAACGTTAAGACGAGGGGAAAAGACACACAAGGGAGAGGAACAACAAGCAATTCCAACAGAAACTGCTGCCATGATAGCAAGGAAACATCTCACCAATCCCACCACGATCATCAGGCCGAAGGTAAACACCGGACTTTCCAGGGGCAACAAGGGGTCACCTGCTAATAGCTGGCTATCCAACCCATGCGCGGCCTCGCCTGCCAGTGGCCAGGGGAAACGGCTTCTTCCTGCGCCTCTTCCAACGCCCCACTCCATACCCTGCTAATAGCTAGGGCTTAGCGGAGTAATGCGACTTTTCCCGATCCAAGTCGCAGCTCGGCCAACCTTGATCGTGGGGATAAACATCTTCAGGTAGGAAGACCAACACTAGGTCTTGCGAGGAGGACAAAAAAAGAACACGGCCGGGGGCAGGGAGCAAAGATTTATGGGAGTAGTGTCCTATAGGGTAGTAGAGGCGGGACTTAACCCACACGTTGCTGCCATGGAGTCTGTCAGGAAAGGGAATTTTCCCTGCAAAGCACAAGTTTAGCACTAAGAGGTGTGGGTTGTGTGAAACCAACTGCAAAAACCATGGCAATAAAATAACAGCCTTGTGAAAATGATTTCTCACATTGACCTCTAATAATTGAGCAATGAAGGTACCAAAAGTTTTGCAGGACTCCTAAATGAGTTATATAGGCCTCATACACACGGACGTTTTAACAGCTGATTTTTTGTGCTTTTTTTGCTGCTTAAAGCGGTTGTATACCCGCTGTTTTTTTTTGTTTTTTTTCTACACCTGCAAGGGAAAAGGCATAATGAGCTAGTATGCACCGCATACTAGCTCATTATGAGATACTTACCTTAGAACGAGGCGCCGGCATCTCACCCGGTCCACGCTGTGGGAGCTGACATTTCCCCTCGGCGTGTCTTCCGGGTATCGCGGCTCCGGCGCTGTGAGTGGCCGGAGCCGCGATGTCGTCACTCCCGCGCATGCGCGCGGGAGACTTCTGTCCGGCAAGCTCCGGAGTTTGCCGGGCTGTCTGCCGAGAATCCCCTGTGCGCATGTGCCGCTGCAGTCAGCGGCTCATTGCGAGGGTAATATCTCCTAAACCGTACAGGTTTAGGAGATATTTTTTTTACCTACAGGTAAGCCTTATTATAGGCTTACCTGTAGGTAAAAGTAAAAAAAAAAAAAGGTATACAACCGCTTTAAGAAAGCCACTCCGTGTTATTCAGTGGGCTCATACACTCCATGCCGTTTTTTAGCTGTAACAGGCAAGGTCGTTTTTAAGGTCCAAAAAAAACCAAGGACAAGCGCATTCTGAGGCTCCAGCGCTAGAGCTGTTTTGATGCCGAAAAAAGCTCATAAACGCGCATCAGCGCTATACCGACGTTTTTTTAGCGTCAGCGTTTTTAAGCTGTAAAAATGTTTATGTGAGTAATTTGGGAGTGAAAAATAGCAGAGGGATGTTTTTTTAAAAAAAAAACGCTTACAAACGACGTTGAACGCGCATTGACGCCAAATCAAAACGCTAATAAAATCGTGTTTTTAAGGCTGCTTTTTTTTCCAGGTGTTGTTACTAGCTTTACAGCACGTTTTTTAAAACGTCCGTGTGTATGAGGCCTAAATGTTTCACTGGCTTCTAATCAATAGACCAGCCTTTTTCAACCAGGGTGCCCTGAGGTTTCTCCAGGTGGTGCCTTGGCAAAATGCCTAAAAATTGCCAAAAAATTGTATACAAGCTGGCGGGTGGATGAAGCCTTCCTTATAGTGTCACAAAGCCACAGGTTCTCATTGTGCACCATTACGACCTTCTACCTGATGACCAATGACATCATCAGCTGATAAGGAGGATGTTGCCTACATAGCATCCTTGTTTGAGCCCCCCTTGCCCCTCTCCATCAGCTTTGGGGTCTCGGCTGAGTGATGGAAAAAAAAAAACTGAGGGAGAAGAGAAACATTGGAATACTAGTCAGTACCAGTTTGCAAAAGTGTATTTGCTTTGGAAGAATAAATCACCTCCAATGTTGGGATGTTGCTGCATTAAGTAAAACTGATAGGCCCCTTTCACACTGAGGTGCTTGTAAACTGCCAGTAAAACACTGAGCACTTTTAAAGAGCTTTTCAGGCGCTTTTGAAGTGCTTTCTATTCATTTCAATGGAGAGGGGCGTTTTTTCACCGCTCTGCCAGTGCACTGCCCCAGTGTGAAAAGCATTCATTGACTTTAATGAAAATAGGTTTTCATGAGCTTTTTTTAGCGTGAAAGCACCTCAGTGTGAAAGGGGTCTTACATTTTAGAATGAGGTGCCTCAAGACTGTCCATAATTTTGGAGGGTGCCTTGACTGAAATAAGGTTGAGAAACGCTGCAATACACAGTGGAACTGGCTACTAAAACTTCAGAGTTTGCTGGATAAATTGCTACAATCGTCTCTGCCTGTAACATTTCTTCACACTGTTGATAGGCTGTGAATAAATTACTGGTGTCCCTAGAACAACCTTCCAGTATAGAGCGCTCAATAATATTCTTATATAATGACAGCCATCAAAATTTCCACTCCCCTACTCGCATTTGGCGAGTGGACATAATGTGAAGGCGAGTGTGAATTGGAGGAGAGGGACGGACGCCTATTCTCCTCCCAGCGATCGGCCAGAAACTGTGGTGTCCCTAGAACAATCTTCCAGTATAGAGAGCTCAATAATATTCCTATATAATGACAGCCATCAGAATTTCCACTCGCCTAGTCGCATTTGGCGAGTGGAAATAATGTGAAGGCGAGTGTGAATTGGAGGAGAGGGACGGACGCCTATTCTCCTCCCAGCGATCGGCCAGAAACTGTGGTGTCCCTAGAACAATCTTCCAGTATAGAGAGCTCAATAATATTCCTATATAATGACAGCCATCAGAATTTCCACTCACCTAGTCGCATTTGGCGAGTGGAAATAATGTGAAGGCGAGTGTGAATTGGAGGAGAGGGACGGACGCCTATTCTCCTCCCAGCGATCAGCCAGAAACTGTGGGGAGAGGAGAGAAAGAGGAGAGAAAGAGGAGAGCCGGTCGGATCACACAGAGCGGGGATCTTCCACAGTGACCCAGCTTGGATCTGTAAATGCCAGCCGCTGTCAAAGTTCCGCCTCCTGGACCGGCTCCTATGATAGACAGCACACTGGTCCAATGCTGGGAAATTTAAGCAATGTGACATCTTTAATAGAAGGCGGGACTTTGACAGCGGCCAGGGTTTCAGATCCAAGCTGTGTCACAGCGGGAGATCCCCGCTCTGTGTGATCCCCATGCACTGATGAGGCTGTACTGATGGGCACTAATAAAGTTGTTCATATTTATTTTTGTAACTTAATTCTGCATAAAACATTTAACTGTCCTTTCATGGGATAATTTACGAGGGCGTGTTTAGGGGCGGAGTAGGGGCTGGGTGGGGCAACTGGTGGCGAGCAATGCTTAAAGGATTAATCCAGAAGGTTTTTTTAATCTTAATGCATTGCATTAAGATAAAAAAAACCTTTTCTTTGTAGCAGCTTCCCCAGAACCCCCTAATTTCTTACCTGATCCCCATCTCTCTCCAGCGTTGTCCACAAATGTCTAAGCCATCCAGGCAGGGCCGTCTTTAGCGCAGGGCAAATGGGGCAATTGCCCTGGGCCCAATCTTTGTTGGGGGGCCCGCATTAGCCGTGAATTGGGGCCCCGATGACGGCTTTGCAGAGCGCACAGAGGATATGGGAGGATGTATTCCGTACTAGCCAGCTGAGAGGGGGCGGGGACGGGAGCTCCACTGACGCTCTGATTCCGCCTACATGCAGCCTGTGTACTCGGAAAAGAGCGTCTGTAGTGAGAGCCAGTGGGAGCGTCAATGGAGCTCCCGGCCCCACCCCCTCTATACTGGCTGGTGAATACAGAGTTCTGGGGGCGGGGCCGGGAGCTCCAATGACACTCCCACTCCGATCACTGGCTCTCACTACAGACTCTCTATTCCGAGTACACAGGCTGCACGTGGGCAGGGTCAGAGCGTCAGTCTAGCACCCGGCCCTGCCCCTCACAGCTGGCTAGCGTGGGAATACATCCTCCTGTGTCCTCTGTGCGCTCTGCAAAGCTGTCATCGGGCCCCAATTCACGGGTGACGCGGGCCCCCCAACAAAGCATCAGTGGAGCTCCCAGCTGTTGTAGTGAGAGCAGAGAGTGGAAGCCCCGCCCACACACCTGAATGTATGTAGTGAGTTTGGCTGACCCATAAAATGCCTGACTGTTTAATCCCTGAGCTGTGTTATTCAACTGTAAAGCTGTGCATTGCTGAAAGTTCTCTGACCATCTCCTGTATAATGTCTGCAGTCTCTGATTGTCTCCTGCAGTATGTCCGCAGTCTCTGGTAATCTCCTGCAGTATGTCCGCAGTCTCTGATTGTCTCCTGCAGTATGTCCGCAGTCTCTGGTAATCTCCTGCAGTATGTCCGCAGTCTCTGTCTCCTGCAATATGTCCGCAGTCTCTGGTAATCTCTTGCAGTATGTCCGCAGTCTCTGGTAATCTCCTGCAGTATGTCCACAGTCTCTGATTGTCTCCTGCAGTATGTCCGCAGTCTCTGGTAATCTCCTGCACTATGTCTGCAGTCTCTGATTGTCTCCTGCAGTATGTCTGCAGTCTCTGGTAATCTCCTGCAGTATGTCCGCAGTCTCTGGTAATCTCCTGCACTATGTCCGCAGTCTCTGATTGTCTCCTGCAGTATATCCACAGTCTCTGATTGTCTACTGCAGTATGTCCGCAGTCTTTGATTGTCTCCTGCAGTATGTCCGCAGTCTCTGATTGTCTCCTGCAGTATGTCCGCAGTCTCTAATTGTCTCCTGCAGTATGTCTGCAGTCTCTGGTAATCTCCTGCAGTATGTCCGCAGTCTCTGATTGTCTCCTGCAGTATGTCCGCAGTCTCTGAACCTCTCCTGTAGTATGTCTGCACTCTCTGACACTCTCCTGTAGTATGTGTATTAATGTGCCCCTTTACTTGCTCAATTATTTGGGATTGCTCCACTGCTCAGTGAGAGGTAATGATGTGCATTAACCTCTAGCAACCAATCAGTGAACAGTAGTGATCTGCTTTAATCTCTAGCAACCAATCAGTAACTGGTAATGATGTGCTGTAACCCCTAGCAACCAATTAGTGAGCGCTAATAATGTACATTACCTCTAGCAACCAATCGGCAAGCAGAAATTATGTGTGCGGATATCGTTGTTATAGTAGCAGCTAGCTGCCATAACCCCGGTATCCCCATTTTCGTGTGGCGGTCGGCTTTCTGATAAAAGTGGTCCCTGCGGCAGGTTCGCCGCAAGATCATTTTTATCGGTGGCGGGAGAGGGGGCCCCCCCTCCTGCCGCGTTCGGGTGCTCTCCGCCGCTTACCGGAGCCGTCGGTAGCGGGGGAGGCGATCGCGTCCTTCTCAGTGCTGTGCCTGAAGACGAGTGAGGCTAAGATGGCGCCCAGTCGTCTCCATGACACTGCTGGGCGGAAGTGACGTCAAAACGTCACTTCCGCCCAAGCCTCTTAAAGGCATATTTTTTTCAATGTCATTTTTTTAAATTACTTTTTTTTTTTTTTTTTTTTTTGCATTTTAGTGTAAATATGAGATCTGAGGTCTTTTTGACCCCAGATCTCCTATTTAAGAGGTCCTGTCATGCTTTTTTCTATGTTTACATTCCTTGTAATAGGAATAAAAGTGACACAATTTTTTTTTTAAAAACAGTGTAAAAATAAATAAAATAATGTAAAATAAATAATTTTTTTTAAAAACCCCCTGTCCCGACGAGCTCGCGTGCAGAAGCGAACGCATACGCTAGTAGCGCCCGCATATGAAAACGGTGGTCAAACCACACATGTGCAGTATCGCCATGACCGGTAGAGCGAGAGCAATAATTCTAGCCCTAGACCTCCTCTGTAACGCAAAACACGCAACCTGTAGAATTTTTTAAATGTCGCCTATGGAGATTTTTGAGGGTAAAAGTTTGACGCCATTCCACGAGCGGACGCAATTTTGAAGCGTGACATGTTGGGTATCAAAATTGGGCTAACTTTACTGTTGTCTTATTTTTTTATTCAAAAAAGTGAATTTTTTCCAAAAAAAGTGCGCATATAAGACCGCTGCGCAAATACAGTGCAAAAAAAAAGTATTGCAACGACCGCCATTTTTTTCTCTAGGGTGTTCGAAAAAAAAAAAACAAATATAATGTTTGGGGGTTCTAAGTAATTTTCTAGCAAACAGTTTTAAACATGTAAACGCCTAAAATCACCTAAAATCCAAAACGAGGCTGGTCCTTAAAGTGGTTAATAAATCAGTCTGAGGGACGCAGGTCACATGATCACAGTCACTGTATAGCAGGGGTAGGGAACCTGGGGCTCTCCAGCTGCTGCAGAACTCATGCCTCTGGGAGTAATTGGAACTGCCAGCCTTGCAATGCCTCATGGGAAATGTAGTTCCACAACAGCTGGAGGTCCCCCAGGTTGCCTCCCCCCTGCTGTATAGAGTGTCGCCGCTTCCGTTAAATGTAAATAGTAACATATCTGTGTCACGTCAAAAGTTTTACGTACAAATAAACCGCGTGGGATCGGCCTACCACTGAGATTCTACATCCTACAGCACCCCAACCGCCTACAGGTTCCAGCATGCTGTGGGGTACCTGGGAATGCTGGGACTTGTAGTCCCCCCTATGTGGGTGGAGGACTGCGGCTGATCCCGTCATAAAAAAAAAAATAAAAAAAATCAATAAAAAATAGTTTTGTAGGTCAAGTCTGTAAAGTATGATGTGCAATATGGCTTAGACTGATAGATTACTGATCTGTAGATTTTGTACACATTGTAGAATATGAAATGATATAGAAACGATTTTACCAAAAAGTATCTAAATTGTGTATCTAAATGACCCGATTAAACTTTACAAGTGTGAAGAGATCCTGTCTGCCCCGTGTCTCTTTGTTCTAAAATACAGAAGTGATCAGGAACTGATTTATAAAAAAAAATTAAAACAAAATGAATCCCCGCTCTTTCGACTGCAACAACTTTTTAACGACTTGACCTCCGGAAGGTTTTACCCCCCCTTCCCCCCCTCTTCATGACCAGGCCATTTTTTACTATTCAGCACTGCACTACTTTAACTGGTAATTATGAGGTCATGCATCACCGTACCCAAATGAAATTTGTATCATTTTTTTTTTCACACAAATAGAGCTTTCTTTTGGTGGTATTTATTCACCAATGGGTTTATATTTTTTTTGCTATGTAAATGAAAAAATATCCAAAATTAAAAAAAAAATGTTTCTTTGTTTCTGTCATAACATTTAGAAAATAAATAATCTTTTTTCATAAATTCAGGTCAAAATGTAATCTGCTACATTCCTTTGGTGAGAATTACCCAAATCAGTGTATTCTATTTAGTCTGTAGAAAATGGATAGAGTCCACAAACTATGATATACCGTATTTATCGGCGTATAACACGCACTCTTTTCCCCCTTAAAATCAGGTGAAAATCGTGGGTGCGTGTTATACGGCGATCCCCGCTATTTTGTGATCTATCGGAGCGATCGCCGCGATTGCCACCGACATTCACATAGCGTGTAGTTTTAAATATGGCGCCGCGGAGTTCGGAGGGACTCGGCGGCGCTGAACGAGCGCCGCCGAGAACACAGTGACTGGGCGGAGCCGAGATACACATAGCCGAGGGTTCTCGGCTCTTCTCGCCGCCGTTCACAGTCACGCCCAGTCCCGCCATTGGACCTGTGTTATGTCCATCATAGGGACTGGGCGTGACTGTGAACGGCGCCGAGAACCCTCGGCTATGTGTATCTCAGCTCCGCCCAGCCACTGTGTTCTCCGCGGCGCTCGTTCAGCTCCGCCGAGTCCCTCCGAACTCCGCGGCGCCATATTTAAAACTACACACTAAACTTGTGTATGTCGGCGGCGATCATGTAATGGACACTGGGGGCAAGGCTGCACTGACCACTGGGGGCAAGGCTGCACTGACCACTGGGGGCAAGGCTGCACTGACACTGACAAGGCTGCAGATGGACACGATAAGGCTGCAGATGAACACTGATAAGGCTGCATTGATGGGCATTTTAATGTAAGTTTTTTTTCCTTAAACTTCCCTCCTAAAAGTTTTTTTCCTTAAAATTCCCTCCTAAACTTGGGGTGCGTGTTATACGCCGGCGCGTGTTATACGCCGATAAATACGGTATATCTGAATATCGATTGATATCTGGAATATTTTTGATTGATCAATCTTGATGAACTGATGGACTATCTAATTTCTCAACACCCCGAAAATGCGAAGGACTGTAAAAATATCCCCCAAATTCCCCCTTTTCGGGAAGCAGACAGATATTTAGACAGTCCGAGGTATTTAGTAAGAGGCATGGCAAGTTTTTTTTTTTAAATTGTCATTTTTTTGTCTCAATTTTTTGAAAAATAAAGAAATTAAATAAAATCAGTTTTTTTTTTTTCATCATTTTTTTTTTTTTTACGTACTGTCACCAGTGCAGTACAATGTCATCATATGACTTGTGTGTTAGTGATAATAAATATGGACTGGTGACAGTATGTAAAGAAAAAAAAAAAATTTTTATTACATTTTGTATACATTTAGTAATGAACCTTTTTTTCTGTCTTTTTTTTTACTATTTTACATCCTGTCATCAGAGTAGTTGTGTCACCTTAGTGACACTGTTTTATGCTGGGGGGGGGGTTGAACAGGTATTTTTTTTAAACTGTTATTGCTTATAATAGTGATGATCACTGCTATAAGTAATAGTTAACTGTCATGACTGGCTTTCCATTCACTACAGCTTGCTTAAAGGGGTTGTAAAGATAAAAATTTTTTCACCTTAATACATTCTATGCATTAAGGTGAAAAAACTTTTGACAGTACCGCCGCCCACAGCCCCCCCGTTTTACTTACCTGACGCCTCGAATCTTCGCTGCTCGTCCTCATTGCAGCTCAGCCTGGTCGCTGATTGGCTGCAGTGGATGGATTGAAAGCAGCGCAGCCATTGGCTCGCGCTGCTGTCAATCACATCCGATGACGCGGAGCGCCGGGGGGCGGGGCCGAGTGATACAGCGAGCGGCTATAGCCGCCGGCTGTATCACGGGAGCGCGCCCGCAAGCACTCACCACCATGCGAGGGAGCTCGCATTAAGGTGGTAAATGCTTGCGGGGAGGAGCTGAAACAGCCGCCGAGGGACCCCAGAAGACGAGGTTCGGGGCCACTCTGTGCAGAACGAGCTGCACAGTGAAGGTAAGTATAACATGTTTGTTATTTAAAAAAAAAAAAAATTACCTTTACAACCCCTTTAATGTTATGATAGGCAACATCTACGGTAAAGCGGAACCTTCAGTCATTTTTTCATCTTTCCATCTATTAAATCTTCTGCCCTTGTTGTTGTTGTTTTACCTTTGGATTGTAAAACATTTTTTTTTTCTGACAGTAAATCCCTTATACAGCCAACGTCCTGTTTCTTGTCTGGTCATTAGCCTAGGCTTATGACATCATGCACAGCTCTCTCTCTCTCATGAGAGTTTACCAGGAAGGGAGGGGGGGATGAGTCATAAGAGGGCCAATGAGAGCTGCAGAGCCAGAGGTGTGCCTCTGTGTGTCTGTGTAAATCCAGGAAGTGAGCAGACAGCAGCTTGAGCTGCCCACAGTTAAAATGGCTGCAGCCAGACTCAGTGGAGGGAGATTTCTGCAGCATATTTGGCAAGTACAGAATCACAGTATATATAAAATAATATGCAAAGTGGTTGGAGGGAAGCTTCAGAATGGCAAAGATGTTTTTATTACAAATTATGTGAGCGGACTGCAGTTCTTCTTTAACGACTTGACCTCCGGAAGGTTGACCTCAACCCGATAGAACACCTTTGGGATGAATTAGAGCGGAGACTGTGAGCCAGGCCTTCTCGTCCAACATCAGCGTCTGACTTCACAAATGCACTTCTGGAAGAATGGTCAAACATTCCCATAGACACACTTCTAAACCTTGTGGCCGGCCTTCCCAGAAGAGTTGAAGCTGTTATAGCTGCAAAGGGCGGGCCAACTCAATATTGAACCCTACAGACTAAGACTGGGATGTCATTAAAGTTCATGTGCGTGTAAAGGCAGGTGTCCCAATACTTTTGGCAATATAATGTATATACAGTGCCTTGAAAAAGTATTCATAGCCCTTGAAATTTTCCACATTTTGTCATGTTACAACCAAAAACGTAAATGTATTTTATTGGGATTTTATGTGATAGACCAACACAAAGTGGCACATAATTGTGAAGTGGAAGGAAAATGATAAATGGTTTTAATTTTTTTTTTACAAATAAATATGTGAAAAGTGTGGGGGGTACATTTGTATTCAGCCCCCTTTACTCTGATACCCCTAACTAAAATCCAGTGGAACCAATTGCCTTCAGAAGTCACCTAATTAGTAAAAAGAGTCCACCTGTGTGTAATTTAATCTCAGTATAAATACAGCTGTTCTGTGAAGCCCTCATAGGTTTGTTAGAGAACTTTAGTGCACAAACAGCATCATGAAGGCCAAGGAACACACCAGACAGGTCAGGGATAAAATTGTGGAGAAGTGTAACCGCTTTCCGACCAGCCGTCGTCATTATACTGCAGCGGGTTGGCTCTTCTGCGCTAACCGCCGTAGGTGTATGTCAGTCTTTGCACAGGAGATAGTTGGCGCGCCCTGTGGGAGCGTTGCCCGTGGGTCCGGAGGACTTGATGGTCGCCGGCGACCCGCGATCGTTATGCACAGAGGCAGAACGGGTAACTGGCGATTCCCTGTTCTGCCAGATGACATGTCAGAGATCTTCTGTTCCCAGTGATCTCTGTCATGTCCCTTGCAGCCCATCCCCCCTACAGTTAGAACACACCCAGGGACCACACTTAACCCCTTGATTGCCCCCCCCCAGTGTTAACCACTTCCCTGTCAGTGCCATTTATACATTGATCAGTGCGTTTTTTATAGCACTGATCAATGTAATAATGTCACTGGTCCCCAAAAAAGTGTAATTTGGGGTCAGATTTGTCTAACGCAATGTCGCAGATCGCCGCCATTACTAGTAAAAACAATAAATAAAAGTCCCTAAATCTACCCCATAGTTTGTAGATAACTTTTGCGCAAACCAATCAATTTACACTTATTGCGATTTTTTTTTAACAAAAATATGTAGAAGAATATATTTCGGCCTAAACTGACGAATAAGTTTGTTTTTTTTATATTTTTTTTTGGGGGGGGATATGTATTATATCAGAAATTAAAAAAATTTTTTTTTTCAAAACTGTCAGTCTTTTTTTGTTTATAGTGCAAAAGAATAAAAACCGCAGAGGTGTTCAAATACCACCAAAAGAAATCTCTATTTGTGGGAAAAAAAGGACGTCAATTTTGTTTGGGTGCAGCCGCCGCAGGACCGCGCAATTGTCAGTCAAAGCGACACAGTGCCGGATCACAAAAAATGGCCTGGTCATTAAGGGGGCAAATCCTTCCGGGGCTGAAGTGGTTAAAGCAGTGTTAGGTTATAAAAAAATTATCCCAAGCTTTCAGAAAATGTTAAGAATATGGCACAACTGCAAACCTACCAAGACATAGCCGTCCACCTAAACTGACCGGCCGGGCAAGGAGAGCATTAATCAGAGAAGCAGCCAAGAGGTCCATGGGAACTCTGGAGGAGCTGCAGAGATCCACAGCTCAGGTGGGAGAATCTGTCCACAGGACAACTATTAGTCGTGTTCTCCACAAATCTGACCTTTATGGAAGAGTGGCAATAAGAAAGACATTGTTAAAAGAAAACCATAAGAAGACCCGTTTGCAGTTTGTGAGAAGCCATGTGGGGGACACAGCAAACATGTGGAAGAAGGTGCTCTGGTCAGATGAGATCAAAATTGAACTTTTTTGCCTGAATGCAAAACGCTATGTGTGGGGGAAAACTAAAACTGCACATCACCCTGAACACACCATCCCCACTGTGAAACATGGTGGTGGCAGCATCATGTTGTGGGGATGCTTTTCTTCAGCAGGGACAGGGAAGCTGGTCAGAGTTGATGGGAAGATGGATGGAGCCAAATACAGGGCAATCTTAGAAGAAAACCTGTTAGAGTCTGCAAAAGACTTGAGACTGGGGCAGAGGTTCACTCTTCAGCAGGACAACGACCCTAAACATACAGCCAGAGCTACAATGGAATGGTTTAGATCAAAGCATATTCATGTGTTAGAATGGTCCAGTCACAGTCCAGACCTAAATCACATTGAGAATCTGTGGAAAGACTTGAAAATTGCTGTTCACAGACGTTCTCCATCCAATCGGAAGAAGAATGGGCAAAAATGTCCCTCTCTAGAAGTGCAAAGCTGGTAGAGACATCCCCAAAAAGACTTGCAGCTGTAATTGTAGTGAAAGGAGGTTCTACAAAGTATTGACTCAGGGGGGCGCCATACAAATGCCCCCCACACTTTTCACATATTTTATTGTGAAAAATGTTGAAAACCATTTATCATTTTCCTTCCACTTCACAATTATGAGCCACTTTGTGTTGGTCTATCACATAAAATCCCAATAAAATACATTTACATTTCTGGTTGTAACATGACAAATTGTGGAAAATGTCAAGGGGTATGAATACTTTTTCAAGGCACTAATATTTGGGGGTTCTAAGTGAAAAAGTAAAAAAAAAATTGCCCCAGCAGGCAGCAAGTGGTTAATATGTTACAAACAGAATTGAATAAGGTCCCCTTTGCTGGCTAGAGATCTGTGGTAGATGCTCCACACACCACAAGTGAACAGTTCAGATATATTTTAATAGGTCGAAGGAGGAAACCAACATTTTTTTTCAAGGCCCCAACATAGCCGGCTGCATTAGAGTTTCCAGACCGATGACACTGCCTATGGACAAAGTTGCACGATTGGTGGTAATTAGACCAGTACAGTCTCAGGCACAGGCGTCTTCTTTATTTCCTAGCAGTGACGCTGCACTGCGGTGATAAGGATTCTTTCCTTGGCCTCCCTCTTCTGCCATTGGCTGGATGTGTGCAGGCCGAGCCTCGTACTGAGGTTATAAGCGGAAAGAGGCTCCATGGAGATGGGCCAGGAGTTTGGAGGTCTTTGGAAAAGCCTGAAGGCTGCTGAAGAGAACAACCATCATCTGCATTCAGGGAAGCGTCCTTCAATAACTGGAAGAGAAACAAAAGATCAGGTATTCAGAAGAGAAACAAAAGATCAGGTATTCAGAAAGAGATTTCTTCCAATCAGAAAATGTCATTTCCTGTGCATTCACTGGGACAGGAAATCAGGGTGAATGTTCCCAATGGGGACACAAACACCAATAGCAATTTTGACAGAGGTTCTAACCCCCTGGTGCCCAACTGGTGGCCCTTTTGCAGTTCAATGTGCAGCCCCTGGGCCCCTGCCAACTGTGTTTGTATGTTCTTGCCTAGACTGACTTCCAGCAGTTAAAGGCCAATTGAACTTTTAGTTTAAATCTGCTAAATACATGTCAGGTTCATAAAAGCAAAAGGTGTGCACAGCCTGAGTAGAAAAGCCAGTCCCCTGCCAGCATGCTGCAGAGTAGCACCCATGCTCTCTGTATGCGGAAGCAGCAGCCTCTCTGCACATGCCGCCCCCCCCCCCCGCTGAGTCAGACCAGGAGCTCTCCAATCAGCAGGGAGCAGGAGCTTTTCAATTGAGAGGCTTATAGGGGTTGTGTTGAGCCTCTGAAGACCACAGCAAGGGTGCCACTCTGCAGCATGCTGGCAGAGGACAGGATTTTCTACTCAGGCTGTGGCTGCTTTATAAAAAAAAAGAAAAAGAAACACAACTGTAAAACTTTGCGCATCTTTTGGGAAGTAGCAATGTGGGTAGGTGACAATGACAAGGAAATGGCACCAACATCCCTGTAGATAAGTGTAGACAAGGGAAATTTTTGAGGGTGCCGGCAAAACAAGAAGAAGTCATTTCAATACTCCGCAATATGTATAAAAAAAATGACAAGATTTTTATTGCTACATACAAGACAAAGTTAAAAGTTTTTTTTGGTACAGTGGAACCTCGGATTGCGAGTAACGCGGTTAACGAGCGTTTCGCAATACAAACACTGTATTTTTAAAAAAACGTAACTCGGTTTATGAGTGTTGTCTCGCAAAACGAGCACGATTCAGGCCAAAGCGGTGGGCAGTACCGCTTTTGGCCTGAGGTGGGGGGGGTGCCGGAGCCAAGCAGAGCCGAACGTCCGGAAATGCACGGAAAGGCCCCGAGTACAGCACGGCTGACCTTGGCAAATCTCGGGTAGGAAGTCTTTCCGAGGTTTGCCGAGGTCAGCCGAACTGTTCTTGGGCCTTTTCGGCCATTTCAGAGGCTCTCCAGCCTCCCCCCCGCCTCTGCCCGCATGCGGTATTGCATCCCATTGAAGTCAATGCGGAATGAATTATTTTCGTTTCCGTTGACTTCAATGGGAAAACTCGCTTTGATATGCGAGTACTTTGTACTTTGGAACACGAGCATTCTCCTGGAACGGATTATGCTCCTAATACAAGGTTCCACTGTATAAGTTATGTGCACATGTACAAGGAAACATCTAGAATTCAAAGCAGATGACAACATTGAATCACTCGGCAATATCATTGGAGTGATTGTCCCGACATGTTTCGCCACTCTGGGCTCATCAAGGGATGTTTTAAAGAACAATTAGATGTAACACTGCATAGAACGAAAGAAAATTAAAAACATTACATTGACTTAGAATACAAAACAAAACAAAAAAATAGGAAATAAAAATAATAATGGCACGGTAGAGTCGGCTGTCGACTACCACGCCCATCACCAATCGCTCACCCATATGAGGATCTTTTGCCTGCGACTCAATGTCAAGTCAAGAAAAACCGTCACTGGGTAGTGCACATAGGGAGACGCCATATAGGGCCCGAAAAAATTGTTCGGCTGGAATCTAGCCAAAGGAGTAGTGCAAAAATGAATAAATGAAAATATCCTAAGTGAAATATAAATCTACTATAAAAAATAATTTAAGTGAAAGGGAGTGAGGGGAGGGTGGGGGAGAAAGGACTAGGAAAAGGAACATAAGGGATGGAAGATGACAAGTAGGGAAGGAAGGGAAGAAGGGGGGAGGAGAGGGGGAAAGAAATGATGGAGGGGGGGATCTTTTATTTTGATGCACCTGAAATGCATTTAGCTGATTTTAACTGAAAGTTCAATTGGACATTAAATGCCCGAATTCTCTGACCATCTCCTGTATCATGTCTGCAGTCTCTGACCATCTCCTATAATATGTCTGCAGTCTCAGATTACAGGAGATTATGTCTGCAGTCTCTGACCGTCTCCTGTATCATGTCTGCAGTCTCTGACCGTCCCCTGTATCATGTCTGCAGTCTCTGACCATCTCCTGTATCATGTCTGCAGTCTCTGACCATCTCCTGTATCATGTCTGCAGTCTCTGACCATCTCCTATAATATGTCTGCAGTCTCTGACCATCTCCTGTACTATGTCTGCAGTCTCTGACCATCTCCTGTAATATGTCTGCAGTCTCTGACCATCTCCTGTAATATGTCTGCAGTCTCTGACCATCTCCTGTATCATGTCTGCAGTCTCTGACCATCTCCTGTATTATGTCTGCAGTCTCTGACCGTCTCCTGTATCATGTCTGCAGTCTCTGACCGTCTCCTGTATTATGTCTGCAGTCTCTGACCGTCTCCTGTATCATGTCTGCAGTCTCTGACCATCTCCTGTAATATGTCTGCAGTCTCTGACCATCTCCTGTAATATGTCTGCAGTCTCTGACCATCTCCTGTATCATGTCTGCAGTCTCTGACCATCTCCTGTATTATGTCTGCAGTCTCTGACCGTCTCCTGTATCATGTCTGCAGTCTCTGACCGTCCCCTGTATCATGTCTGCAGTCTCTGACCATCTCCTGTATCATGTCTGCAGTCTCTGACCATCTCCTGTATCATGTCTGCAGTCTCTGATCGTCTCCTGTAATATGTCTGTAGTCTCTGACCATCTCCTGTATCATGTCTGCAGTCTCTGACCATCTCCTGTAATATGTCTGCAGTCTCTGACCGTCTCCTGTATCATGTCTGCAGTCTCTGACCGTCTCCTGTATCATGTCTGCAGTCTCTGACCATCTCCTGTAATATGTCTGCAGTCTCTGACCATCTCCTGTATCATGTCTGCAGTCTCTGACCATCTCCTGTATCATGTCTGCAGTCTCTGACCATCTCCTGTGTCATGTCTGCAGTCTCTGACCATCTCCTGTATCATGTCTGCAGTCTCTGACCGTCTCCTGTATCATGTCTGCAGTCTCTGACCGTCTCCTGTATTATGTCTGCAGTCTCTGACCGTCACCTGTATTACGTCTGCAGTCTCTGACCATCTCCTGTAATATGTCTGCAGTCTCTGACCATCTCCTGTATCATGTCTGCAGTCTCTGACCATCTCCTGTATCATGTCTGCAGTCTCTGACCATCTCCTGTATTATGTCTGCAGTCTCTGACCGTCTCCTGTAGTATGTCTGCAGTCTCTGACCGTCTCCTGTATCATGTCTGCAGTCTCTGACCGTCTCCTGTATCATGTCTGCAGTCTCTGACCGTCTCCTGTATCATGTCTGCAGTCTCTGACCATCTCCTGTATCATGTCTGCAGTCTCTGACCATCTCCTGTAATATGTCTGCAGTCTCTGACCATCTCCTGTATCATGTCTGCAGTCTCTGACCATCTCCTGTATCATGTCTGCAGTCTCTGACCATCTCCTGTATCATGTCTGCAGTCTCTGACCATCTCCTCTATCATGTCTGCAGTCTCTGACCATCTCCTCTATCATGTCTGCAGTCTCTGACCATCTCCTGTAATATGTCTGCAGTCTCTGACCATCTCCTGTAATATGTCTGCAGTCTCTGACCATCTCCTGTAATATGTCTGCAGTCTCTGACCATCTCCTGTAATATGTCTGCAGTCTCTGACCATCTCCTGTAATATGTCTGCAGTCTCTGACCATCTCCTGTAATATGTCTGCAGTCTCTGACCATCTCTTGTATCATGTCTGCAGTCTCTGACCATCTCCTGTATCATGTCTGCAGTCTCTGACCATCTCCTGTATTATGTCTGCAGTCTCTGACCGTCTCCTGTAGTATGTCTGCAGTCTCTGACCGTCTCCTGTATCATGCCTGCAGTCTCTGACCGTCTCCTGTATCATGTCTGCAGTCTCTGACCATCTCCTGTATCATGTCTGCAGTCTCTGCCCATCTCCTGTATCATGTCTGCAGTCTCTGACCGTCTTCTGTAATATGTCTGCAGTCTCTGACCATCTCCTATATCATGTCTGCAGTCTCTGACCATCTCCTGTATTATGTCTGCAGTCTCTGACCGTCTCCTGTAGTATGTCTGCAGTCTCTGACCGTCTCCTGTATCATGCCTGCAGTCTCTGACCGTCTCCTGTATCATGTCTGCAGTCTCTGACCGTCTCCTGTATCATGTCTGCAGTCTCTGACCATCTCCTGTATCATGTCTGCAGTCTCTGACCGTCTTCTGTAATATGTCTGCAGTCTCTGACCATCTCCTATATCATGTCTGCAGTCTCTGACCATCTCCTGTATCATGTCTGCAGTCTCTGACCGTCTTCTGTAATATGTCTGCAGTCTTTGACCATCCCCTGTACCATGTCTGCAGTCTCTGACCATCCCCTGTATCATGTCTGCAGTCTCTGACCATCTCCTGTATAATGTCTGCAGTCTCTGACCGTCTCCTGTAGTATGTAAAAGAAAAAAACTGCGCTGTTTCCAAACCTACAACTACAGCTGCAGCTCAAAGTGAAATGTACACAAGCATAAATAGATAAATGTAAGGAGCTGCGCTTCTCAAAAAACATAGTTACATAGTAGGTGAGGTTAAAAAAAGACACAAGTCCATCAAGGCCAACCTATGTGTGTGATTATATGTTAGTATTACATTGTATATCCCTGTATGTTGCGGTCGTTCAGGTGCTTATCTAATAGTTTTTTTGAAATTATCGATGCTCCCCGCTGAGACCACCGCCTGTGGAAGGGGATTCCACATTCTTGCCGCTCTTACAGTAAAGAACCCTCTACGAGAGTAAAACTGCTTTTCTTCTAATTTTAATGAGTGGCCACGAGTCTTGTTAAATTCCCTTACGTGACGTAAAAGGCTGACAGGGAACATCAGAAGGAGAGCGTAGCTGCACTGGACACAGCGAGTGAATAATAGAGCATTGAACCCTCACTGTGTCCTATTATAGAACTCCCAGCACAGCAGGGTATCAATATTATAATAAATCACACAGGCAGCACAGTAAGTGCTCGTTTTATTTGTTTTTTTTCTCGTTTATCAGATCATTTCATTTAGATGCGGCATTCGTTATTTCAGAAAAATTCGTTACGTTCAGTTTGCCAAATTTGGAAGGAAATTCCAATACCTATAATTTAATAGTTTATAACTATTATTATAGGTTATTATTATTTATTATTAAAATAATAATAATAAAAACTATAATAATGGTTAATAATTTTATTATGTTAGAAAATACGAAAAACAAAATTATCCAAATGTTTTTTGTTCTTTCGAATTTCGTTTTAGAAATTTTTTTTTTTTAAAATTCAAATAGTCTTTCGTTCATTCAAAAGCAGAGCCATGATAGAGCCATGATAGGGATATGATAGAGATATTATAGAGCTATGATAGGGATATGATAGAGATATTATAGAGCCATGATAGGGATATGATAGAGATATTATAGAGCTATGAAAGAGCCAGGCCCAGATTTACACCCTTTGCCGCCCCAAGGCCAGGTCCTTCAATGCGGCCCCCCCCCACACACACACACACACGACACCATCATTCTTGTCCTTTATCGATGACTGCTACAATAGATCAATTAAAAACATATCTCCACTATATACTCCCCCCCCTATCATCTCTATATACTCCCCTCTATCGTCTCTATATACATCCCTCTATCATCTCTATATACACCCATCTATCATCTCTATATACAGGTATACAGGCAGGCTAGGACGGTATACAGGCAGGCCAGGACGGTATACAGGCAGGCTAGGACGGTATACAGGCAGGCTAGGACGATATACAGGCAGGATAGGACGGTATACAGGCAGGCTAGGACGGTATACAGGCAGGCCAGGACGGTATACAGGCAGGCTAGGACGGTATACAGGCAGATTAGGACGGTATATAGGCAGGCTAGGATGATATACAGGCAGGCTAGGACGGTATACAGGCAGGCTAGGACGGTATACAGGCAGGCTAGGACGGTTATACAGGCAGGCTAGGACGGTTACACAGGCAGGCTAGGACGATATACAGGCAGGCTAGGACGATATACAGGCAGGCTAGGACGGTATACAGGCAGGCTAGGACGGTATACAGGCAGGCCAGGACGGTATACAGGCAGGCTAGGACGGTATATAGGCAGGCTAGGACGGTATACAGGCAGGCCAGGACGGTATACAGGCAGGCTAGGACGGTATACAGGCAGGCTAGGAGGGTATATAGACAGGTTAGAACAGTATACAGGCAGGCTAGGACGGTATACAGGCAGGCTAGGCTCTAGCCTAGGGGAGAGAGAGAGAGAAGGTGATGATCATGAGGAAGAGAGGGGGAGGGAAGAAGGTGCATAGCACAAAGGGGTGGGAACAGAGAGGGGGTTATTCTGGGGGTCTCACTCATCAATTATGCTCTCCCATTCAGGCTGGTCTCCCCCAGGGCTGTGGCAGCCATTGTTTGAAAACAGAACTCCTCTCACAGCACAGTACAGTGCATTGCATGCATGTGGCTGGAGTGTGGGCGGGCACAAATGGGAGGCGGAGTATTGGATTGGACAAGCAGTGCAGTGAGGGAGGGGTTAGGAAGACAGCGGAGACAGAACACAGCCCGACTCCTGCACAAGCTGGCTTTCCACGCTCTCACTATATCACTGTGACAGGATGCCAGAGGCTGTGGAGCGCCGGAACTAGAGGGGAATAGTTATCCTTGATCTCCACTCCATACAAGTCTTGCTGCCTGGGGGAGAAGCCGCTCCTCCCGCAGCTGCCCACAGACTCCGCCCCCTGCTCTCCTTTCTAGTCAGAACAGCTTGTTTATCCTCATCCCCGCCCTGCTCATACAGAGCTCCGAATGATGTTAGTGCAGGGGGGCGGCCGCAAAAGCCGAGAAGTCGCCGCAGGAGCGGCGCCGCCCCTGCACCACTGCCGCCCCGAGGCCTGGCCTCGGTGGCCTTGTGGGAAATCCGGCCCTGGTTCTAATGATCATTGAAACTCCACGAGGTGAGATCTTGCATTGAGCCCCAGACCAAGGGAGATTGACAGTATTTTTGTGTTTCTTCCATTTGCGAATAATCGCACCAACTGTTGTCACCCTCTCACCAAGCTGCTTAGCAATGGTTTTGTAGCCCATTTCAGCCTTCTGTAGGTCTACAATCTTGTCCCTGACATCCTTGGACAGCTCTTTGGTCTTGACCATGGTGGAGAGATTGGAATCTGATTGATTGCTTCTGTGGACTGATATCTTTTATACAGGTAACAAGCTGAGATGAGGAGATGAGGAGTGCTCCTAATCTCAGCTCGTTAACTGTATAGAAGACACCTGGGAGACAGAATTCTTGCTGATTGATAGGGGATCAAATACTTATTTCACTCATTAAAATGCAAATCAATTTATAACTTTTTTAAAATGCGTTTTCTAGATATAACTGTTGTTATTCTGTCTCTCACTGTTAAAATAAACCTACCATTAAAATTATAGACTGATCATTTCTTTGTCAGTGGGCAAACGTACACAATCAGCAGGGGATAAAATACTTTTTTCCACTCACTGTGTATATATATATATATATATATATATATATGGAGCAGCCTGGAGTTTAGGCAGGGTTGCTCCTCACAAATTTACTTGCCAGGAGTAGTTATCCTGGTTGGTTGCTAAAGATCCATTGATTTCTCTCTAAGTTTGGCCTTGTTGGCTGGGAACTTGGTGGTACTAGATATGAGTAGGGCAACCCGAGGTCAGGTTATGGGTATATGGGGTATCTCAGCCAATGGGCAGGGGTTTTCTTGAATTTCTTGGCCTGCTGGGAGAGCTTATATATTCGGGTGGAGTCAGGTGATCTGTGTTCTGTGCCACCTGGACGGCTGTCTGGGTGGACGTGTGTTGTGAGCTCCGGGCTGCAAGCCCAGAGATTGGGCCTATCCTGGAGGCGTCTGGCTGCTATTCTGTTTGAGGGCTTGTCCAGAAGCAAGAGAGAGCAGCGCAGGGTTGGGATTGCGGCTTGCAGTCCAACCAGAAGTGACGGTTCTGCCGGACTGGAGAACCTGTCAGTGGTCGGAGGTAGAAGGGAAGCTGTCGCCACTAAGGGGCCAACCACCTTATTACCAGGGACCACAGTGAGTAACTGAAGCAAGTACCGGAGCAGTATTCTCACCGAACGAGCATGGTGGAGAATCGGGAAACTTCAGACGGTAATCCAGTCAGGGACCCAGCCAGCAGAGGTGATGCTTGCAGAGCAGCCTTGTGTGTCAAGCCAGGGACTAAGCAGGCCAGTGGGGTGAAGCTTGAGGGGTATCTAGAGTGCCAAGCTAGGGACCCAGCAGAGAAGCGGGGGTGACACTTGAGGAAGATACCACTGTGAAGATTGGTGGAGCTCAAGGGATTCAGTGTGAGTGAATCAGAGGGTCTAGTGAGAGACCGGGAGCTCAGTGGGCTGAAGAACTACAAGGAGAAGTTGTAGTGAAGGTGAAAGAACTGTTGCGCTTTGTGTGTTAGGAACTGTTAAAGACTGTTGCCATAGGAGATAGCATTCCTGTATGCGCAGTCTCGGAGTCTGCTAATTGAACCTGCAACTACTCAAGGGTGTCCTGGCCCTAACGCTCTTTCCCCCATAAAAGTTTGTAAGGGAAATAAACATCTCTTTTGCATTGAAGAAGTGTCTGGCGCCCAATTACTTTATCCATCTTGCACCCACTATGCTATACAACCCACCATATACAGAAGGATGTCAGATATGTCTGGCCCTGGAGGTTCTCATTAGATCAAAGGAGGCCTGGGACCTTGCTACACATATATTTTTAGTGTGTTGTATATAATAGAAGATCATTGCAGCATTAACTGTTAGGCAGGTCTTTTACTTTTAAACATTTAAAATGAAATACAAATTTCCTTTAGTCCTGGCTTAGGCAAAAAAAGGCCAAAAAGATGGATATCCCAGCAGACCCTAAAAATAATAAAGCTATAATTACCTCCAGCAGCGCTGTCCCTTTTAGGTAAGCTTGTCCTCTGCCTATCCATTTTAATGCATGTGCTTCCACTGTGGAAGCTCTAAAAGATTTATAGAGTTAGGACTGCATATTGGGGTGACGTGAAGATGCTCTGCAGCTTATGCATGTAGTTACAAATGTATGTAAACTAGACCTCTGTTTTTAACGCAAATTGTTAGGATAATTTGGTTGTTTTCAGGCCGGTTTTGTTAGTTGAGCTGGGAATCTTCTTTGCTATTTGACATGTCGCCCTTCCATGTGCTCCTTGCTGCGAAGGCCAGTTATATGTGGAGACAGTGGCCATTTGTTTCTACTGTTGGAATACTGGTGAGGGACGTACTGGATCTCCCTCCAGGCTTACCTCTATCTACCCATTTTTATGCATGTGCTTCCCCTGTGGAGGCTCTCAAAGATTTATAGAATTAGGATCGCAGATAATACTGGGGTGCCGTGAAGTGGCTCTGGAGCCTACGCATGTATTTGCAAATGTGTGCAAACGAAACCCCTGTTTTTAACACAAACTTTTAAACATAATAATTTGGTTGTTTGCAGGCTGGTTGGTGAGTTGAGCTGGGAATTTTTGTTGGTTTTGTTTGACATGCATTGCCCTTCCATGTGCTCCTTGCTGCGAAGGCCAGTTAGAGGTGTGGCAGTGGCCATTTGTTTGTACAGTAAGCCCCATGGGGCCAACGTGTAATTATGAAAGGGGGGAGGGTAGGGTCAGAGGTAGGCAGGCCTATTGGGCCACAATATAATTAGGAAAGCATAGAAAGGGTCAAGTCTGAGGTAGGTAGCCCCAAGGAGCCACTGTGTAATTAGGATAGGGAAGGGAGGGGAGGATCAGAAGTAGGGAGCCCCATGGGGCCACAGTGTAACTAGGAAGGAGGGGGGAGGGTAGGGTTGATGATAGGCAGCCTTATGTGGCCATGATGTAATTCGGAAGGGGGAGAGTATAGTAGGGTCAGAGGTAGGCAGCCCCATGGGGTCATGGTGTAAATAGAAAAGGGGAGGGAGGGCAGGTAGGCAGCCTTATGGGGACACAGTGAAATTAGGAAAGGGGAGATAGTGTAAGGATAGAGGTAGACAGCCCCAATTTAACTAGGAAAGGGGAAGGTGGGTAGGGTTGGAGCTAGGCAGTCCAATGGGGCCATAGTGCAACTAGTAAAAGAGAAGGAAGGGAGGGTCAGATGGAGGTCACTTCCGGGGGACACTGTGTAATAAGGAAAGGGGAGGGAAGGGTTGGAGGTGGGCAGCTCCATGAGGCCATGATGTAATTAGGAAAGGGGAGGGAGGGTAGGGTTGGAGGTAGGCAGTCCCCTGAGGCCACAGTGTAATTAGGAAAGGAGAAGGAGGGTAGGATCAGAAGTGGGCAAGCCCATGGGGCCACAATGTATTTAGAAAAGCATAGAGAAGGTCAGTTCGGAGGTAGGAAACTCCACAGGGCCACAGTGAAATTAGGAAAATGGAGTGAGGGTAAGGTTGGAGGTATGCCACCCCATGGTGCCACAGTGCAATTAAGAAAGGGTACGAAGGGTAGGGTTCGGAGGTAGGCATCCTCATGGTATCACGGTGCAATTAAGAAAGGAGAGGTAGTGTAGGGTTGGAGGTAGGCAGCCCCATGGGGCCATGATGTAATTAGGAAAGGGAAGTAAGGGTAGGGTCTGCGGTAGATAGCCTATGGAGCTATAGAGGACTTGAACCGGACCGCTGAATTGCCCCCACCAGAATTCGGGAAGTACAGATTGACTCGCACACAAGATGAGATCAAACTATACTCATTTATTATGGGCGATTGCCCTTTGTTTTATACAATATGAAAGAAGGATGGATTACAATATATTTTAGGGTTTGATTACAGAGAAATAGAATAACAATTCTAGAAAAAGATGTTTACCTCCATATGACGTGCAAACAATATTTACTGTTAGAAAGGTACACGTTCCCAGAAAAATTCCAACCATACTGATCTATTTAGCCTAAACATTTCTTAGCAAGTAAACACATTCCCAGTTAAACTCAGATAATAAAATTATGAGAGAAACATGGGATTTTACAGAATAAAGACAGCCTAGAACCATCATTAGAAGTTCAGGAGCCATGATGTATTTAGAAAAGGGGAGGGAGGGTAAGATTGAAGGTAGGCATCCCCATGGTGCCACGGTGTAATTAGGAAAAGAGAAGGAGGGTACAATCAGAGGTAGGAGGCCCGTAGGTAACCACGAAACGTGCGTGGGGCCAAGTTTGATGCACCAAAATTCTTTATGATGCACAACTGTCTTATACCTCAATATGTCATCTCTAAATTGCTATGATTGTTTTTATGAATATCTGGTTAATAATATGTGATTGATATGCTTGTTTACCATGCATGCACCTATTTTGCTATGTCATGTTTTTTAATGTAAAAAAAAAAGAGGGGGGACTTTGGATGAGGCACATATGTGGTGTGCATCCATCCCTGGTACAATTAACTAAAGAAGGAAAGGTGGGACTTTAAATGAGGTCGTTGACATTGTGGAAGTAGACTTGAAAAAGTACAAATTTATTGATCATGAAAAGATATATAGAAAACATGGCGATATTAGCGACCACATTGACAATGGGTATATCATTTCATATATGATCCACCCACACATCTACATGTGTGGCATGGACAAAAAGTACATAAATATATATCAACTCTAAAACAATTGATTAATACATTGGATGAATTCATATATGTACATACATAATGTGGGCAGCAATTGTGAAAAAAATAGGAGTTTAGGGGGCCCGGAGAAAGAATCGGACGCCGCTGGATGACGACGATGGAGATTTTCGGTGACCACATGGTCACCAGTCATCTCTGTGACCGTCGGAGGCCCCGAGGTCCCGGAAGTAAACAAAGCCACGATCGTGGCTGTCAGCATGAGATCGGTGAATTTTTTTTCTCGATCTCATGCTTTCCAGCCTGGAGGAGAGATGTGGGGTCTTATTGACCCCACATCTCTCCATAAAGAGGACCTGTCACAATAGATTCCTATTACAAGGGATGTTTACATTCCTTGTAATAGGAATAAAAGTGATCAAAAAAATAGGAGAATGTAAAAAAAAAAAAGTAAAAATAAAAAATAATTAAGTAAAATAAAAAAAAAATAAAAAATTAAACCGCCCCTGTCCCCGGAAGCTCGTGCTCAGAAGCGAACACGAATGTAAGTCCCGCCCACATATGTAAACGCCGTTCAAACTACACATGTGAGGTATCGCCGCATGCGTTAGAGCATGTGCAACAATACTAGCACTATACCTCCTCCGTAGCTCTAAACTGGTAACCTGTAAAAAAATGTAAAGCGTCGCCTATGGAGATTTTTAAGTACTGAATTTTGGCGCCATTCCCCGAGTGTGCGCAATTTTAAAGTGTGACATGTTAGTTATCTATTTACTCGGCGTAACATCATCTTTCACATTATACAAAAAAGTTGGGCTAACTTTACTGTTTTGTTATTTTTTAGTTCATGAAACTGTTTTTTTCCTACAAAAAGGGCGTTTGAAAAATTTTAGCGCAAATACCGTGCGAGATAAAAAGTTGCAATGACCACCATTTTATGTCTGCTAAAAAAAAACATATATAATGTTTGGGGGTTCTGAGTAATTTTCTAGCAAAAAAATTATGTTTTTTACATAAAGGAGAGAAGTGCCAGAATAGGCCCGGTATGGAAGTGGTTAATCAAGGGCAAAGAAATAAATAAAAATAAAATTAAAAAATGGCAAAGCAATATATGAGGTGACCTGATAAAAAGCTTACATGTATGGCAAAAAGGGGATCGAGTGCTATAATGAAGTGTGGCATCTACAAATGTGTGGCAACAGGACTGTGTCAGGGGAGGCAGTATATATGGGCCGCGCACACGTGCACGCCGGCTCATACCAGTGTCAGGCTAGCACGGCGTAGGCAGGGAGGGGCTCCAACACAGGCAGTAAACACCGCCCGTGGCAGACGCCCATGTTTCCCAGCCATGATGGCTAAGCTGGAGATGCCTCGCGTGATGACGCCAGGAATGACGTCAGACTTGAGGCAAGATGCGTGGTGCCGATGCGCTGTGGGTACCCGCTCACTGCCCCACACAACTCCCTGCCCCAGGGCGGAAGGGGGGGGGAAGGAGGGGACACGCAGAGCTCATCCCAGCTGTGGCTGTGGTCACTTATTCATTACAGTTTACACATTTCACATTCTCACTCATTATCACTATTCCAATTATTTTATTATCCCTACTTAGACTCACTAGCACCAATAACACACTGACTATGCACTTTTTATTTCAGACTACCTTCAGGCAGCCACCATGGGTTCACTATTATGTTTTCCTATGTACAAGCAACTTGTGTCGTGTATTTTCGGGGGGGTTTGTGTATGTGCACCTGCTGCATGCGGCTCTATATTACCTCAGCTCCCGGGAGAGACAACCCCTGGGGCCTTGGCCCTATGGTCACCACATTCCATTGCATTTGACCCCATGTGAGTACTCAGGATGGGCTAACCCGCCTTTCCTTGATATTATCAGCTATAACCAGACTAATTATATTTTATTATACCTTATAGATATACCCGAGCATCCGCTCCTGAAGAGTGTTTTACACGAAACGCGTTGGAAAAATGTGATGGTGACTCAAGTCTGCAATAGACTATCAATCTAGATTTTCATCTACCCATTAATTACGGTTTTGCTGTTTTATTTCGCAAAGCTGCCCACATTATGTATGTACATATATAAATTCATCTAATGTATTGATCAATTGTTTTAGAGTTGATATATATTTATGTACTTTTGGTCCATACCACACATGTATGTAGATGTGTGGGTGGATCATATAATGAAATGATATACCCATTGTCAATGTGGTCGCTAATATCGCCATGTTTTCTAAATATCTTTTCATGATCAATAAATTTGTACTTTTTCAATTCTACCTCCACAATGTCAACAACCTCATTTAAAGTCCCACCTTTCCTTCTTTATGTTTTTTAATGTATTGAATAAAACATGTCTTCTTACGTTGACTCATTTTTTAGCATGCTAGACCTACAGTACCTCATTTAAAGTCCCAAACCCTCTTTTTCTTGCATACAGATAGGGATGGAGATGTGTGATCCCACACACCTCATTTAAAATCCCAAACCCCTCTTTTTGTGCCATTCCAAATATATGGCTCTGCAACTCATTTTATGTGCGTTATCGTAACATGCACATTACCCCATCCCCAATGGAGGGGGAAACGGATATATACACACCTGGTTAGATTCAATGGTCTATAAATATAACCCTGCCTACATGTTCCCCATATAGTCAGATGTTGGCTGTGGTTATCTTCTCTTGTGAGAATCTTTTCATGCATTCTTATGACCGCTCCCCTGGCTGCACTTTTTTCATTCACACTGTGTGATTTGTAACTAAATGATACTTCAACATTTTTATCCCCACCCTACTGTGTGCGTCATCACTGTCCAGAAATGTTTTAACAACATCAAAAAAAATCTTTATTTGATATTTAGACACTATATATATATTTACAGTATCTCACAAAAGTTAGTACACCTCTCACATTTTTGTAAATATTTTATTCTATCTTTTCAAGTGACAACACTGAAGAAATGACACTTTGCTACAATGTAAAGTAGTGAGTGTACAGCTTGTATAACAGTGTAAATTTGCCGTCCCCTCAAAATAACTCAACACACAGCCATTAATGTCTAAACCGCTGGCAACAAAAGTGAGTACACCCCTAAGTGAAAATGTCCAAATTAGCCATTTTCCCTCCCTGGTGTCATGTGACTCGTTAGTGTTACAAGGTCTCAGGTGTGAATGGGGAGCAGGTGTGCTAAATTTGGTGTTATCGCTCTCTCATACTGGTCACTGGAAGTTCAACATGGCACCTCATGGCAAAGAACTCTCTGAGGATCTGAAAAAAAGAATTGTTGCTCTACATGAAACTGAGCTGCAGCATGGTAGCCAAGACTATACAGCGGTTTAAAAGGACATGTTCCACTCAGAACAGGCCTCGCCATGGTCGACCGAAGAAGTTGAGTGCACATTCTCAGCGTCATATCCAGAGGTTGTCTTTGGGAAATAGACGTATGAGTGCTGCCAGCACTGCTGCAGAGGTTGAAGGGGTGGGGGGTCACCTGTCAGTTCTCAGACCATATGCCACACACTACATCAAATTGGCCTGCATGGCTGTCATCTCAGAAGGAAGCCTCTTCTAAAGATGATGCACAAGAAAGCCCGCAAATAGTTTTCTGAAGACAAGCAGACTAAGGACATGGATTACTGGAACCATGTCCTGTGGTCTGATGAGACCAAGATAAACTTATTTGGTTCAGATGGTTGTCAAGTGTGTGTGGCGGCAACCAGGTGAGGAGTACAAAGACAAGTGTGTCTTGCCTACAGTCAGGCATGGTGGTGGGAGTGTCATGGTCTTGGGCTGCATGAGTGCTGCCAGCACTGGGGAGCTACAGTTCATTGAGGGAACCATGAATGCCAACAGGTACTGTGACATACTGAAGCAAAGCATGATCCCCTTCCTTTTGGAGACTGGGCCTCAGGGCAGTATTCTAACATGATAATGACTCCAAACACACCTCCAAGACGACCACTGCCTTGCTAAAGAAGCTGAGGGTAAAGGTGATGGACTGGTCAAGCATGTCTCTAGACATAAACTCTATTGAGCATCTGTGAGGCATCCTCAAACAGAAGGTGGAGGAGCTCAAGGTCTCTAACATCCACCAGCTCCGTGATGTCGTCATGGAGGAGTGGAAGAGGACTCCAGTGGAAACCTGTGAAGCTCTGGTGAACTCCATGCCCAAGAGGGTTAAGGCAGTGCTGGAAAATAATGGTGGCCACACAAAATATTGACACTTTGGACCCAATTTGGACATTTCCATTTAGAGGTGTACTCACCTTTGTTGCCAGCGGTTTAGACATTAATGGCTATGTGTTGATTTGGCTAAGTGTAATTTCTTCAGTGTCGTCACATGAACAGATATAATAAAATGTTTACAAAAATGTGAGGGGTGTACTCACTTTTGTGAGATATTGTGTGTGTATTTAAATATATATATATATATATATATATATATATATATATATATATATATATATACACACACACACACACAGTGGGGACAGAAAGTATTCAGACCCCCTTAAATTTTTCACTCTTTGTTATATTGCAGCCATTTGCTAAAATCAGTTAATTTTTTTCCTCATTAATGTACACACAGCACCCCATATTGACAGAAAAACACAGAATTGTTGACATTTTTGCAGATTTATTAAAAAAGAAAAACTGAAATATCACATGGTCCTAAGTATTCAGACCCTTTGCCGTGACACTTATATATTTAACTCAGGTGCTGTCCATTTCTTCTGATCATCCTTGAGATGGTTCTACACTTTCATTTGAGTCCAGCTGTGTTTGATTATATCGATTGGACTTGATTAGGAAAGCCACACACCTGTCTATATAAGACCATACAGCTCACATTGCATGTCAGAGCAAATGAGAATCATGAGGTCAAAGGAACTGCCTGAAGTGCTCAGAGACAGAATTGTGACAAGGCACAGATCTGGCCAAGGTTACAAAAAATGTATGCTGCGCTTAAGGTTCCTAAGAGCACAGTGGCCTCCATAATCCTTAAATGGAAGACGTTAGGGACGACCAGAACCCTTCCTAGAGCTGGCCGTCCAACCAAACTTAGCTATCGCGGGGGAGAAGAGTCTTGGTGAGAGGGGTAAAGAAGAATCCAAAGATCACTGTGGCTGAGCTCCAGAGATGCAGTCAGGAGATGGGAGAAAGTTGTAGAAAGTCAACCATCACTGCAGCCCTCCACCAGTCGGGGATTTATGGCAGAGTGGCCAGACGGAAGCCTCTCCTCAGTGCAAGACACATGAAAGCTTGCATGGAGTTTGCTAAAAAAACACCTAAAGACCTCCAAGATGGTGAGAAAAAAGATTCTCTGGTCTGATGAGACCAAGATAGAACTTTTTGGCCTTAATTCTAAGCGGTATGTGTGGAGAAAACCAGGCACTGCTCATCACCTGTCCAATACAGTCCCAACAGTGAAGCATGGTGGTGGCAGCATCATGCTGTGGGGGTGTTTTTCAGCTGCAGGGACAGGACGACTGGTTGCAATTGAGGGAAAGATGAATGCGGCCAAGTACAGGGATATCCTGGATAAAAACCTTCTCCAGAGTGCTCAGGACCTCAGACTCGGTTGAAGGTTTACCTTCCAACAAGACAATGACCCTAAGTACACAGCTAAAATAACAAAGGAGTGGCTTCACAACAACTCCGTGACTGTTCTTGAATGGCCCAGCCAGAGCCCTGACTTAAACCCAATTGAGCATCTCTGGAGAGACCTAAAAACGGCTGTCCACCAACGTTTACCATCCAACCTGACAGAACTGGAGAGGATCTGCAAGGAGGAATGGCAGAGGATCCCCAAATCCAGGTGTGAAAAACTTGTTGCACTTTTCCCAAAAAGACTCATGGCTGTGTTAGATCAAAAGGGTGCTTCTACTAAATACTAAGCAAAGGGTCTGAATACTTAGGACCATGTGATATTTCAGTTTTTCTTTTTTAATAAATCTGCAAAAATGTCAAAAATTCTGTGTTTTTCTGTCAATATGGGGTGCTGTGTGTACATTGAGGAAAAAAATGAACTTAAATGATTTTAGCAAATGGCTGCAATATAACAAAGAGTGAAAAATTTAAGGGGGTCTGAATACTTTCCGTCCCCACTGTATATATGTGTATGTGAGCTTACTGTATGTGTGTATGCGTGTGTGTATATGTATATGTGTTTATATGTATGTAACCCCTTGCCACCCATGCCAATTCTGACATTTCTCTCCTACATGTAAAAATCATAATTTTTTTGCTAGAAAATTACATAGAACCCCCAAACATTATATATGTTTTTTTTAGCAAAGACGCTAGAGAATACAATGGCCGTTGCAACTTTTTATCTCGCACGGTATTTGCGCAGCAATTTTTCGAATGCTTTTTTTTTGGGGAAAAAAAACAAAACAGTAAAGTTACCCCAATGTTTTTGCATATTGTGAAAGATGAAGTTACACCGAGTAAATAGATACCTAACATGTCACGCTTCAAAACTGCACACACTTGTGGAATGGCTCCTGTGACATAGCTGCGGGGGCAGGTTGGCAAAGCACACTATTGCTCTGCCACATTGCCGACTCTTCAGCCAGGATTTCAGGGTTGTCAGCTGGTATTTCCTGATAGTCCCAGGCAAAGGGAGCCCAGCCCTGGCACTGAGCAATGTCTAGCAGCTGTCTGTAGGCGATCTCCAGCTCCCATTCCTGAATGGCCAGAAACTCCAAATCTTCCTGTGCCCAGTGCACTTCCGAAATGTTCAGTAGCCCTTCTCTGAAATCCATGATTTTGTCCAACCGCCACTCCAAATCATTCCCAAAGTTAGGGTCCCCTGTCAGCTTCACATACAACAGTCCCAAGCCGCCGTAGCTTAAGCCTTCCGTTGGGCTGTCATCCGCTATCCAGGGACATGCTTGGGATACATGCCACCAGAAGGCTCTGTAGCTCTCATCCAGCTTTATCTCTGCCCAGACCAGCCTGCTTAATTCAGCTGTCTGCTTCTTGTGTGGTTTTTCTCCCAAAAACCGCACCTGCAGTCCGTACTGCGACCAGTACCTTTCCTCGATGGAGGGGAGAACTTTTCCCTGGTGTCGCTGCTCACGGGCTTGTGCTTCCTTCCAGAGTTTGCAGCGAATAGAATCACACCATCCCAGCAGGACCTGCTCTGATACTGGTCCTCTGTGCTGTATCTGCATCTCTCGCAACCTCCTTCTGAATTCCTCATCCATGGCGGCTGGTATCTGTACCTCTCCTCTCCTCTCCTGCTATCTGGACCTTGGATCCAGATGGAAGTTTGGATGTCCCAGACTGCAGGAAGCTTTCCCGCTGCTTGCCACCAATGTCACGGAACGTCCCACACTCCGCTTGAGTGCTTCCGTCATATACCACTTCCTCCCAGTCTGTATACAGATATCAGATATTCCAACCTCTCTGAGCACAAAACAAGGCGACACTTGCTTGTAGCTAACATGAACTCACTTTATTTAGAATCAAAATTACAAGACTTTATATGCCGTTGGAACCTCCTCTAACAATACATCTATAACCTAATTAACCTAATTAACATGAGCTAATTAAAGTGGAGTTCCACCCACTTTTACAACTCTTCAGCATCCCTCACTAAACTGTGCACTGTAAACGAATTGGATATTTTTTTATTTTTTTTCTCAGCACTTACTGTATATCTGCTGTATTCATTTTTCACTTCCTCCTCCCTGGCCATGGCTCATCGCATCATTTCCTATTTGCAATGCCTTCTGGGAAGGGGCGGCAACTTTCTCTGACACTGCCATTGCTATGGAAACCTGACCTGAAACCTATTACACTGCTTGTGCTGCACTGAGCATGTGCGAGATCTGCAAGGATGAGATCCAGGAAGAAATACAGTCTGGCTTCAGATGCCCAGACTTAAGATGGCCACGGCCTGCTGTAAGTTTATAAAATAACAATCTACTGCTATAACCTAACAAAACAGACCTTAGTTTACAGGCTAACTTTACTAGAATACATTAAGCTTGTGTATTATAGGGGTATTTTTATTTGGAAAGTATAATTTTGGCTGGAACACCACTTTAACTTATCCTTTATACAGCCTAGGTGACTGAGAAATGACCTTTTGCCCAGACTTAAAAACACCTAAACATTCTCAAAAAGACATTTTCTCACAATAGCAGCAGCTCCAATAGGAGTCGTCCCGCCTCCTACATTGTATAGAGGACAATGTGATCAGCTCATTCAATTAACATAAACACAGGTAGTTGGAGTTGATGACACCAGCATCTCCTCACAGGATGTGTCCCAACAGAATGAATCAGTCTTATCAGCAGGGGGCTGCTGGAAGAATCCCCCCTCCCTCTTCAGGGACACAGATCCCAGATGATCACAGCAAGGAGTCCCCAACAGAATCAAACAACATACAATATATACATATATACACGAATTAGTCCGATTAGTACAGTTCAGACTGGATTTCTCATTCACCTCACAAAGAGTATTGTTCCATTGAAAATCCAGGGCCCATAATCAAAAGGCAACAGGCTTGCATTCAGTCCTCTCCAACAGCCTCTGTCCCGGCTAGGTCTGCCACAGCGCCAAAGTTCGGTACATAAAAATCCCCATAGGTGACGCTTGAAATTTTTGTACTGGTTACATGTTTTGAGTTACAGAGGAGGTCTAGGGACAAAATTATTGCTCTCGCTCCAACGTTTGCGTCGATACTTCACATGTATGGTTTGAACACCGTTTTCATATGTGGGCGGGACTTACATATGCATTCGCTTCTGCGTGCGAGCACACGGGAACAGAGGCGCTTTGACTTTTTTTTTTTTTTTATTGTTAATTATACTTTCTTTTTTTTATTTTGACACTTTAAAAAAAAAAAAATTGATCACTTTTATTCCTATTACGAGGAATGTAAACATCCCTTGTAATAGGAATATGACATGACAGGTCCTCTTTATAGTGAGATATGGGGGTCAATAAGAACCCACATCTCACCACTAGACTGGGAAGCCTGAAATAAAAAAATAAAATAAACCGATCACGGCTTCCCAGCCGAGGCGGCGCCATTTTTTTTTTTAATGCAGAGGCCAGGCGTGACGTCATAACATCGCGCCCGGCCTCCAACGATCATAGAGACTCCGGCGACCATCTGGTCCGCCAGAAATCTCTATGATCAATATCCGGGGCCGGCGGATCCTATGTCCGACTCACCGATCGTAGCGGTGAGTCGGTAGAAGCACCGGAGGGCGGTGGGAGGGGGAAACGTATGTATGTATGAGTTTATGTATGTATGTATGTTACTTTTAACTGATAGTGCCGTTGAATGTGATGGGGTATATTTCCTGCTGTGACTGAAGCATGTGTACGACCTCAGCCGCTGCTTGTGCAGCTAAAGGCGGTGCAGCTGGGGGTGGTAAAAACATAGCTCAACCGCATGGTTTCACTGTCCCCAAACCTTATGTGTGAATGAGCTCCCAGGCTTGGATCACATCTGTGTATATATATATGACCTGCTGGGTATACATTGTACATATATGACCTGTGGGGTATACCATGATCTGTGAGGCCGAGCTATATACCATGATCTGTGAGGCTGCGCTATACCATGATCTGTGAGGCTGCGCTATACCATGATCTGTGAGGCTGAGCTATATACCATGATCTGTGAGGCTGAGCTATACCATGATCTGTGAGGCTGCGCTATACCATGATCTGTGAGGCTGAGCTATATACCATGATCTGTGAGGCTGCGCTATACCATGATCTGTGAGGCTGAGCTATATACCATGATCTGTGAGGCTGAGCTATACCATGATCTGTGAGGCTGCGCTATACCATGATCTGTGAGGCTGAGCTATATACCATGATCTGTGAGGCTGAGCTATATACCATGATCTGCGGGGCTGTGCTATATACCATGATCTGGGAGGCTGAGCTATATACCATGATCTGTGAGGCTGAGCTATATACCATGATCTGTGAGGCTGAGCTATATACCATGATCTGTGAGACTGAGCTATATACCATGATCTGCGGGGCTGTGCTATATACCATGATCTGGGAGGCTGTGCTATATACCATGATCTGCAAAGCTGTGCTATATACCATGATCTGCGAGGCTGCGCTATATACCATGATCTGTGAGGCTGCTTTATATACCATGATCTGTGAGGCTGCGCTATATACTCTGTCCTGTGATGCTGAGCTATATATCCTCATCTGTGAGGCTGCGCTATATACTCTGTCATGTGATGCTGAGCTATATACCATGATCTGTGAGGCTACGCTATATACTCTGTCCTGTGATGATGAGCTATATACCCTGATCTGTGATGCTGAGCTATTTACTCTGTCCTGTGATGCTGAGCTATATACTCTGTCCTGTGATGCTGGGGCTATATAATCTATCCTGTGATGCTGAGCTGTATACTCCTGACACTATGGGTGGAAGCAAGTGGAATACAGGGGACAGAGTGGGTGGATTATATAAGGGGTGGGGCTTATGAGAAGTGGGATGGGGTCAAAAAGGAAGGGCGGGTCTGGCGCCCCCCATCCTAAAACTTCCCCAGCCGCCACTATATATATATACACATATATACACATTATATACACACACATATATATATAAAACACCTGTGTGCATCAATATTTGTTCATGTACATTCTATGCTTTCTGCTTGGTAGTAGTAAATAGTGGTTGTGCTTTACTGCTCCTCTTATACAAATTAAAGCTCATAATTAAACTTGAACTATACAGAAACGCATAGTGACCGTTATTTTCCAATTTAGCCTGCATGGAAACCTTCGTGAAACAACTGGTAAAGCAGGACTTTCATGCCCATCTGGAGCCATCCAACATGACCAATGCTAAGGCATTGGTGACATAAGCTTTGCTATAGGATCCAGGGGGGCACACTTTAGGCGATTGTTCCATCATTCACTGGCTGGCCTTCCCTGATTTCAGTCCTCCAAGATCCTCTTGCAGAATTGATGTGACCTATGCATTCAAACGAGGTCATGTGATTAAGCACAGTGCCAATGCAGGACTTCTATGATAACAGCAAAAAGTATGTTTCTTAACTCTTTCATTAACATTTTAGATTACAATGCAAACTGAATTTTAAAATAAATGCACCTTTATTTTGCAAGAGCAGTCCACTTTAAGATTTGGGACCAAGCTCGTAGAGAGATGCAATACACAAACAGCTCCACTAGGGGGCATACAGTGCTACAATTATGCACATTAATCCGCCTGGCCAGAAACCAGTCGCAAGGAATGTAATGACCTGTCCATGGTGCTGAAGTTTATGATGATGAATACAATATAAACCAGAGATCTTTTAGATTGTCAACCACTAAAAAAAAAAAAAAAGCAGAAATTTAAAGTCACATCATACAGTCTAATGAGCTGATACACAAATCGCATTATTTATATACACCGGGTAAAATAAGTATTGAACACGTCACCGTTTTTCTAGGTAAATATATTTGTAAAGGTGCTATTCACATGAAATTTTCACCACATGTCGGTAACAACCCATGCAATCCATACATACAAAGACACCCAAACAAATAAGTTCAGCAATTAAGTTATGTGTAATAAAATGGAATGACACAGGGAAAAAGTATTAAACACATGAAGAAAGGGAGGTGCAAAAAGGCATGGAAAGCCAAGACACCAGCTGAAATCTATCAGTAATTAGAAAGCAATCCTGCCCCTTGTCAGTGCAAATTAATATCAGCTGATTCAGTCTCAACTGATGGTCTATAATAAGGTGTCTCATTACCAAAGGTGTCACACAAGAAACATCTCATGATTAGATCAAGATTAGGGTAGAGTCAGAGGTAGGCAGCCCCATTGGGGTCCTGGTGTAATTAGGAAAGGCGAGGGAGGGCAGGGTCACAGGTAGGCAGTCTTATGGAGCCAATTAGGAAAGGGAAGATAGTGTAGGGTTGGAGGTAGACACCCCCATGGAGCCACAATGTAACTAGGAAAGGGGAGGGTGGGTAGGGTTTGGGGGGTAAGCATTCCCATGGGACCATGCTGTAACTAGAAAAGGGGAAGGAAGGGAGTGTCAGAGAGTAGCCCCCTTGGGGTCACTGTGTAATAAGAAAAGGGGAGGGAGGGTAGGGTTGGAGGTAGGCAGTCCCAATGGGCTACACTGTAATTCGGAAAGGAGAAGGAAGGTATAGTATCAGAAGTGGACAGGCCACAATGTGATTAGCCATAACTGGAGTAGATGTAGATGGGAAGTGGCTACAAAGAGGGGGCAGGAAATCAGCAACACTGAGCTACAACAAAGGGTGAAAAAAAAGAAAGCTTTTTATGATACACAGTATTACAAAGTGCTATCTAGTTGGGGTTTTACTGCTACTTTAACCCCTAAACTGCTGTATGGATGTAATCTATCAACCTCACATAAGTGTTCTTGTAAGTACATCGAAATCCTTGGAAATCGCTTGACAATTATCACCGCAAGAGGAAATGTCATAAAAGTTTCCTTATTTTTTCCCTCTCCTGGTCACCTCTGAACATACTGTATATCTCTTCTTCATTCAGTAACCACTTCAGCCCTGGAAGGATTTACCCCCTTCCTGACCAGAGCACTTTTTACAATTTGGCACTGCGTCGCTTTAACTGCTAATTGCGCGGTCATGCAATGCTGTACCCAAACGAAATTTGCGTCCTTTTCTTCCCACAAATAGAGCTTTATTTTGATGGTATTTGATCACCTCTGCCGCTTTTATTTTTTGCGCTATAAACGGAAAAAGACCGAAAATTTTGAAAAAAAATGATATTTTCTACTTTTTGTTATAAAAAAAATCCATTAAAATCAATTTTAGTCATACATTTAGGCCAAAATGTATTCGGCCACATGTCTTTGGTAAAAAAAATGTCAATAAGCGTATATTTATTGGTTTGCGCAAAAGTTATAGCGCCTACAAACTAGGGTACATTTTCTGGAATTTACACAGCTTTTAGTTTATGACTGTCTATGTCATTTCATGAGGTGCTAAAATGGCAGGGCAGTACAAAACCCCCCCAAATGACCCCATTTTGGAAAGTAGACACCCCAAGGAAATTGCTGAGAGGCATGTTGAACCCATTGAATATTTTTTTTTTTTGGCCCAAGTGATTGAATAATGACAAAAAAAAAAAAAAATTACAAAAAGTTGTCACTAAATGATATATTGCTCACACAGGCCATGGGCATATGTGGAATTGCACCCCAAAATACATTCAGCTGCTTCTCCTGAGTACGGGGATACCAAATGTGTGGGACTTTTTGGGAGCCCAGCCGCGTATGGGGCCCCGAAAACCAAGCACCGCCTTCAGGATTTCAAAGGGCATACATTTTTGATTTTACTCCTCACTACCTATCACAGTTTTGAAGGCCATAAAATGCCAGGATGGCACAAACCCCCCCCCAAATGACCCCATTTTGGAAAGTAGACACCCCAAGCTATTTGCTGAGAGGCATGTTAAGTCCATGGAATATTTTATATTTGGACACAAGTTGCGGGAAAGTGACAATTTTTTTTTTTTTTTTTTTTTTTTTTTTTTTTTTTTTCACAAAGTTGTCACTAAATGATATATTGCTCAAACATGCCATGGGCATATGTGGAATTACACCCCAAAATACATTCTGCTGCTTCTCCTGAGTACGGGGATACTACATGTGTGGGACTTTTTGGGAGCCTAGCCGCGTACGGGGCCCCGAAAACCAAGCACCGCCTTCAGGATTTCAAAGGGCATACATTTTTGATTTTACTCCCCACTACCTATCACAGTTTTGAAGGCCATAAAATGCCAAGATGGCACAAACCCCCCCCCCAAATGACCCCATTTTGGAAAGTAGACACCCCAAGCTATTTGCTGAGAGGCATGTTGAGTCCATGGAATATTTTATATTTGGACACAAGTTGCAGGAAAGTGACAATTTTTTTTTTTTTTTGCACAAAGTTGTCACTAAATGATATATTGCTCACACAGGCTATGGGCTTATGTGGAATTGCACCCCAAAATACATTCTGCTGATTCTCCTGAGTATGGGGATACCACATGTGTGGGACTTTTTTGGAGCCTAGCCGCGTACGGGGCCCCGAAAACCCAGCACCGCCTTCAGGATTTCTAAGGGCGTAAAGTTGTGATTTCACTCCTCACTACCTATCACATTTTTGAAGGCCATAAAATGCCCAGATGGCACAAAACCCCCCCAAATGACCCCATTTTGGAAAGAAGACACCCCAAGCTATTTGCTGAGAGGCATGATGAGTACATGGAATATTTTATATTTTGACACAAGTTGCGGGAAAGTGACAATTTTTTTTTTTTTTTGCACAAAGTTGTCACTAAATGATATATTGCTCAAACATGCCATGGGCATATGTGGAATTACACCCCAAAATACATTCTGCTGCTTCTCCTGAGTACGGGGATACCACATGAGTGGCACTTTTTGGGAGCCTAGCTTCATACGGGGCCCCGAAATCCAATCACCGCCTTCAGGATTTCTAAGAGCGTTAATTTTTGATTTCACTCCTTACTACCCATCACAGTTTTGAAGGCCATAAAATGCCAAGATAGCACAAAACCGCCCCAAAATGACTCCATTTTGGAAAGTAGACACCCCAAGCTATTTGCTGAGAGGCATGGTGAGTATTTTGCAGCTCTCATTTGTTTTTGAAAATGAAGAAAGACAAGAAAAACTTATTTTTTTTTTCTTTTTTCAATTTTCAAAAGTTTGTGACAAAAAGTGAGGTCTGCAAAATACTCACTATACCTCTCAGCAAATAGCTTTGGGTGTCTATTTTCCAAAATGGGGTCATTTGGGGGGGGGGTTTGTGCCATCTGGGCATTACATGGCCTCCGAAACTGTGATAGGCAGTGAAGAGTGAAATCAAAAATTTACGCCCTTAGAAAGCCTGAAGGCGGTGCTTGGTTTTCGGGGTCCCCTATGCGGTTAGGCTCCCAAAAAGTCTCACACATGTGGTATCCCCGTACTCAGGAGAGGCAACAGAATGTATTTTGGGGTGTAATTTCACATATTCCCATGGCATGTTTGAGCAATATATCATTTAGTGACAACTTTGTGCAAAAAAAAAAAAATAATAATTTGTCTTTTTCCCGCAACTTGTGTCACAATATAAAATATTCCATGGACTCGACATGCCTCTCAGCAAATAGCTTGGGGTGTCTACTTTCCAAAATGGGGTCATTTGGGGGGGTTTTGAACTGTCCTGGCATTTTATGCACAACATTTAGAAGCTTATGTCACACATCACCCACTCTTCTAACCACTGGAAGACAAAGCCCTTTCTGACACTTTTTGTTTACATGAAAAAATTATTTTTTTTTGCAAGAAAATTACTTTGAACCCCCAAACATTATATATTTTTTTAAAGCAAATGCCCTACAGATTAAAATGGTGGGTGTTTCATTTTTTTTTTTCACACAGTATTTGCGCAGCGATTTTTCAAACGCATTTTTTGGGGAAAAAACACACTTTTTAAAATTTTAATGCACTAAAACACACTATATTGCCCAAATGTTTGATGAAATAAAAAAGATGATCTTAGGCCGAGTACATGGATACCAACCATGACATGTTTTAAAATTGCGCACAAACGTGCAGTGGCGACAAACTAAATACATTTTTAAAAGCCTTTAAAAGCCTTTACAGGTTACCACTTTAGATTTACAGAGGAGGTCTACTGCTAAAATTACTGCCCTCGATCTGACCTTCGCGGTGATACCTCACATGCATGGTGCAATTGCTGTTTACATTTGACGCCAGACCAACACTTGCGTTCGCCTTTGCGCGAGAGCAGGGGGGGACAGGGGTGCTTTTTTTTTTTTTTTTTAATTAATTTTTTGATTTTTTATCTTATTTTTAAACTGTTCCTTTCATTTTTATTTTTTTAAATCATTTTTATTGTTATCTCAGGGAATGTAAATATCCCCTATGATAGCAATAGGTAGTGACAGGTACTCTTTTTTGAAAAAATTGGGGTCTATTAGACCCTAGATCTCTCCTCTGCCCTCAAAGCATCTGACCACACCAAGATCGGTGTGATAAAATGCTTTCCCAATTTCCCAATGGCGCTGTTTACATCTGGCGAAATCTAAGTCATGAAATGCTCGTAGCTTCCGGATTCTTAGGCCATAGAGATGTTTGGAGCCATTCTGGTCTCTGATCAGCTCTATGGTCAGCTGGCCGAATCACTGGCTGCATTCTCAGGTTCCCTGTTGGGACAGGAGAGCCAGAGAAAAACATGGAAGACGGTGGGGGGCATTTCCTCCCACTGCTTGTAAAAGCAGTCTAGAGGCTAATTAGCCGCTAGGATTGCTTTTACATGAAAGCCGACCGCTGGCTGAAAAGAATGATACCAAGATGATACCTAAACCTGCAGGCATCATTCTGGTATAACCACTCAAAGTCCAGCAACATACCAGTACGTTGCTGGTCCTTGTTGGGCATATATTGTAAACTTTTTTTTCATGCAGCCTGTGGGCTGAACGAAAAAAAGATATTGATCGGTGGGTATGCCCACCATTAGAATACCTCCCTTCATCCACCCACTTCTAATGATGGGCATACATGCACCATTTATATATGCCGAAGCATGGGGGCATCCTCCCGCAAAAGGCAGGAGCAAATTGCTCCTCCACCCACTGCCCCCACGCTTCGGCATATATGCTGAAGTATGTAACTGTGGTGGTGAAATCACCTCCGACAGCGCTGGAGTCACGGCTTTATGTATCGTGGGAGCAAACGCTGTTGCTGTCAAGATAAATGAATCCGCGCTGCAACTGAATGGCGTACCTGCTAAGCAAATGATGGTTAACAAAAAACAAAGTAACATTACAGTATAACAGTAATACTTACCATACCTGCAAAGCAAATACAAAAAAAAACCATAGTAAAAAATAAAACATTTAACGCAACCTGTGCCTACCTAAAATATATATATGCCGAAGCATGGGGGCATCCTCCCGCAAAAGGCAGGAGCAAATCACTCCTCCACCCACTTCTGCCCCCACGCTTCGGCATATATGCTGAAGTATGTAACTGTGGTGGTGAAATCACCTCCGACAGCGCTGGAGTCACGGCTTTATGTATCGTGGGAGCAAACGCTGTTGCTGTCAAGATAAATAAATCCGCGCTGCAACTGAATGGCGTACCTGCTAAGCAAATGATGGTTAACAAAAAACAAAGTAACATTACAGTATAACAGTAATACTTACCATACCTGCAAAGCAAATACAAAAAAAAACCATAGTAAAAAATAAAACATTTAACGCAACCTGTGCCTACCTAAAATATATATATGCCGAAGCATGGGGGCATCCTCCCGCAAAAGGCAGGAGCAAATCGCTCCTCCACCCACTTCTGCCCCCACGCTTCGGCATATATGCTGAAGTATGTAACTGTGGTGGTGAAATCACCTTCGACAGCGCTGGAGTCACGGCTTTATGTATCGTGGGAGCAAACGCTGTTGCTGTCAAGATAAATAAATCCGCGCTGCAGCTGAATGGCGTACCTGAAAACAAAAAAATGTTTAAAACATAGTAAACTATAAAAAAATTACATACCTGAAAAGCAAACATGATAAAACATAACAATAAAACAATGCAGAATAGAATACAGTAAAAAAGAGCAGAACAATAGAGAGAAAATAGAGAGAGAGAGAACAATAAAACGACAACTATTTTTGTTTTTTTTATTTTTTATTTTTTTTGTGTATTTTTTTTTTTTTTACTTTTTTTTTTTTTATAACTGTAACTTTTAAAACTGTAACGGTTCCAGGTTTGGGTCTCTCAAAATGCGATGGCATCTTGGGAGACCCTGTGGAAGTGTGTCCTAGTCTGTGCAGTGCTGTACCCTACGCTAATACTCAACTAGTGTATGGTAGCGTTCAAAACATTCACCAATGCAAAGACCAGGATTGCCAGGACAGGAGGGACAATAATACCGGGTGTCACGCCTAAATCCGCGCTTTCTGCAGACACAACATTTTCTTTGGGGGGCTCGTTGGGTAGGGGTACTCTGGAGGACATAAGGAAAATGCCTCTCATGCAGCCGGCCTACTGCATTTGGATTGGGAGGGTGAGGTGGAGCACCGTCTGGAAACAGAAGGGCTCTGACGATCTCTTCCTGGAATTTAAGGAAGGATCCAGTCCGTCCTGAAGCTCTGTATAGCACATGAGCGTTCAGCAAAGCCAATTGAAATAAATAAACAGACACTTTTTTGTACCAGCGTCTGGCCTTACGGGCAATTAGGTACGGTGCCAACAACTGGTCGTTGAGGTCCACCCCTCCCATATTAAGGTTGTATTCGTGGACACAGAGGGGTTTCTCCACAACACCAGTCGCCGTAGTAATTTGGGTCGTCGTGTCTGCATGAAGGGAGGTGAGAACGAAAACATTCTTCTTATCCCTCCACTTCATAGCGAGCAAATTATTATACTTCAAGCAGGCTCTCTCCCCCAGCCTAAGACGGGACTCTACAAACCGCTGGGGAAAGCCCCGGCGATTAGGTCGCACGGTGCCACATGCTCCAATCTGCTGATCAAACAAGTGACTAAAAAGTGGCACGCTCGTATAATAATTGTCCACGTACAAGTGGTACCCCTTTCCGAATAAGGGTGACACCAAGTCCCACACTATCTTGCCAGTGCTTCCTATGTAGTCAGGGCAGTTGATCGGCTCTACGTGACTATCTTTGCCCTTGTAAACCATAAATCTACATGTATAGCCTGTGGCCCTGTCACAGAGCTTATACATCTTGACCCCGTATCTGGCACGCTTGCTGGGAAGGCACTGTTTGAAGGACAAGCGGCCAGAAAACTTAATCAGGGACTCATCAACGCAGACAACTTGATGGGGGGTAAACAAGTCTGCAAAACATTGGTTGAAGTGGTTTACGAGGGGCCGAATTTTGTAGAGCCGATCGTATGCAGGGTCTCCACGAGGACGACAGAGTTCATTGTCATTGAAGTGCATGAACCGCAAAATCTGCTCGTATCGTGCCCTGGTCATGGAGGCAGAGAACACGGGCATATGGTGAATTGGGTCAGTGGACCAATATGACCGCAACTCACTCTTTTTGGTTATGCCCATGTTGAGGGAAAGGCCCAGAAAGATCTTAAATTCGGAGACCGTAATTGGTCTCCAATCTCTGGCAAGGGAGGACTGGGGATTAGCGGCGATGTGTTGACCAGCGTACAAATTGCTTTGGTCCACAATAGATCTATAGAGATCTTCGGTGAAAAACAGTGAATAAAAATCCAGTGGCATAAAGTCAACTGTTTCCACCTGAATTCCGGGTTGGCCAGTGAAAGGGGGAAGTACGGGTGCTGCAGAAGTGGTGGGTACCCAATTCGGATTGGCGAATGCAGCAGGAAGGGCACTATGGGCACGACGGGCCTGTCTTTGTCTTATTGGTGGCAGCGGGACACTAGTTGTGCTTGCCACCTCGCCAGCTTGAACTGCACTTATGGGACTCGCCACGTCACCACGTGATACTGCAGTGCTGGATGTACGACCAGGGTGTACTAGGCCGCTGGTGCTTGCCAGTTCACCAGAAGGAGTAGCGGCACTAGTACCTCTCTGCTCCCTACGAGAGCCCTGCGGTTCTTGCACTTCAAGGACAGAAGAAGAAGATCGGGGTCTGGTATGCCTGACCCTAGCAGGGACCACAACTCCGTCGTCAGAGCTATCTGTCATGGAGCCGCTGTCCTCTACAGGTTCGTATTCTGAGCTTGAACTTGACAGATGAGTGACTTCCTCTTCACTATCTGTCATGCTCAGAAACGTGTAGGCCTCTTCACTAGTGTACCTTCGATTTGCCATTTTGGGCTCTAAATTTAGGGGTACACTAGTGAGACTCACAGGCAAAAAAGCTCCTGACTGTCAGCGACTGATTCAAAGCGCTACCAAAAAACTGTTAGCGATCGCAGGGATCAGGCCTGACTCTGCGAACGCTACAGTTATGTGTGCTTAGTGTTTTGTGACAGTTATCGATCGATACTGCACTTGGGTGGGCTGGGCTGGGCTGGGCCGAGGAGCAAAACGCAGGTGCTAGCAGGTATCTGGGCTGATCCCGCTAACACTGCGTTTTTTTGGGGGACCCTAAACTGCTGGGGAGTATAGATCTGATCGGATCAGATATCGATCCGTTCAGATACTATAGCACTAAGGGAGGTGTATGCTGCGTGCGTGGGTTTTAGCGGTACTGGCGCTAACCTGACGATGCCTGGGGCGATGCAGACCTTATCTGACCCTAAAAACTTAACTTCTATCACCGCCGGGCAATTAGGGGGTTAAACCTTTATAGGGTAATAAACGGCGGGTGCCCTAAAACTGTAATAAACTACAATAAACTACAAAAAACAAACCAACTAACCAGCGTCAACTGTAACAATTATATGGTGATCGCTGGTGAAAGGGTTAACTAGGGGGCAATCAAGGGGTTAAAACCTTTAGTAGGTAGTATATGGGGGTCCCTGTCGCTATAAAACACTGACAGCGAACCTATATACTTACCTCCCTAACTAGCGTCACCTGTGTCACTAATACAGCGATCAGAAAAACGATCGCTTAGTGACACTGGCGACGGGGGGTGATCACGGGGTTAAAACTTTATTAGGGGGGTTAGGGGGGTACCCTGGACCTAAAGGGGGGTACCCTAGACCTAAAGGGGGCTAACCTAACTGCCCTAACACTTGTAACTGACACCAATGCAATAAATCAGAAAAAAAAAAAACCTGCTATTGGTGTCAGAGTGACAGGGGGTACAGGGGGGTGATCAGGGGGTGATCGGGGGGTGACAGGGGGGTGACAAGTGTGCCTGCGTGTTCTACTGTATGTGTAGTGTTGGTGCACTTACTTGGATGTCTTCTCTCCTCTGCGCCGGACGAAAAGACCGGCTCGAGGAGAGATGACATCACTTCCTCTGCTTCTGTTTACATTCACAGAAGCCGAGGAAGCTTGTCATTGGCCAGGAGCGATCGCGAGGGGGGGGGCCACGAATGAGTGGCCTCCCCCTCACCTTTGATCGACCCTGACCTCGATCCGACCGCCGCTGGCACCGGGGGGGGTCCGATCGGACCCCCCACCCGCGGGCAGGCAAGGACGTACCTGTAAGTCCTTTTGCCTGCCCGTGCCACTCTGTCGACGTATATAGTCATGCGGCGGTCGGCAACTGGGTAAGAAAGCTATAGGGATAAGATTTGCAGAGGATGCTTGGAGGAGTTATCAGGCTCTTTACAGTTCAGGACACATTAAGGCTCCATTCACACTAACGCAATTTTTGATGCATTTTGCATTTTGCAGAAATGCATGGGAATTTTTTAACATGGGTTCCTATGGAACATATTTAAAATGTTCCTCAGTGAACATCTTTGATGGGCAGAATTGAAGAGTACTGATAGGTGGCACTGATGGACGCTGTTAGGGGGCATTGATGAGCACTGATAGGTGGTGCTGATAGGCAGAATTGATGGTCACTAATAGGCGGCATTAATGAGCACTGATAGGTAACACTTGTAGGCGGCATTGATAAGCACTGATAGGCGGCATTGATAAGCACTGATAGGCAGCATTGATGGGCACTGATAGATGGCACTGATGATTGAGGCACTGATTATCAGTGTAAACAATTTACTGACATTCTTGACAGTTAACGGTAGTCCTTTCCTAACACAGACACAGCGTGGGAGGAAAGGGCTGTGGATAACCGGCAAGTCTGTTTACATGTAATCAGCTGATCACATGGTAAAGGGCCGCTATGTTTGCGCTGGATGCATGTCCCAGGGGTCATGTGGGAAGCACGGTTTTGGGAGGATTTCCATGGACACCCTCCCAAAATTGGAAGCCCAGGGCTCGGATGGAAGGGAGGCCCATCATGGTTTCTTGCACCGGGGCCCTGAAGGTTCTAGTTACGCCTCTGCCCTGACCCTTTCCAAAAAAGCAGAGGCACAAAAATGCATTGATGTGAATGTATTCCATGGGAACCCATGTTATAAATAATGTCCTGCATTTCTGCAAAAGACAAAAAGCATGAAAAAATGCATTGGTGTGAATGGAGCCTAAAGCCCATCTCTGGGAAAGAAAGGTATCCCCAGCAGTGGGGCTATGCCTGCACTGCAAGGATTATTTGCTTCTTTAGGTCTAGGGGACATTAAAAAGACTTACTCACCAGATCCTCCCCTTCTTCCCCCAACTAGACCAGTCCCCACAGTGTCTTCTCCCCCCATGCTCCAGAGCTCTAAGGCACTGACATAATCAAATCACTCAAATCATAATAGCCCTGCATTGGACAATACGATGTTGTCAGAGTGTGGGGGAGCAGAATCCTGAGGAGGGATGGACGATGCTGGGCGGGGATGGGGATGATGGAGTTGCATTGTGAAAATGGATGAGGATGACTCTGGGTGGGGATGAGAGTTACATAGTGAAGAGGCTCTCCACAATTTAACTCTCATCCCCACCCAGAGTCATCCTCATCCATTTTCACAATTCATACATTATACAGGAGATGGTCAGAGACTGTAGACATAGTACAGAAGATAGTCAGAGACTGCAGACATGATACAGGATATGGTCAGAGACTGCAGACATAGTACAGGAAATGGTCAGAGACTGCAGACATGATACAGGAGATGGTCAGAGACTGCAGACATAGTACAGGAGATGGTCAGAGACTGCAGGCATAATACAGGAGATGGTCAGAGACTGCAGACATGATACAAGAGAAGGTCAGAGACTGCAGACATGATACAGGAGATGGTCAGAGACTGCAGACATGATACAGGAGATGGTCAGAGACTGCAGACATGATACAGGAGATGGTCAGAGACTGCAGACATAATACAGGAGATGGTCAGAGACTGGGGACATGATAGACGATAGGAGAGCATTGGGGGGTCTGGAGAGCACTGGGGATCAGAAAGCGGGGGGGTGGAGAGCACCGGGGGGGGGGGGGGGGTTGAAGAGCATGGTGAGGGCGGAGAGCACTGGGGTGAACTGGATAGCACTGGTGGGGTGGAGAACAAGAGGGGGGGGGGCGAAGATCGCTGGGGGAGCCGGAGAGCACTGAGGGGGGAACTGGAAAGCACTGGGTGGGAAAGAGAGCACAGGGGGGCAGAGAACACTGGGGGAGCAGAAGAGCACAGGGGGGAGGGGAGCAGCAAAAGAAGCTGGATAGGAGGAGTGGCGGGGGCAGTGGCATATAAAGGAATTGATCTTTCCATATTCTTCCTGCAGTCGCTGAATACCTGCAAGAGGGAGAGGAGGAGAAGTGGGCATTCAATGGTTGCAGGAGGAATATAGAATCTCCACTCCTCCTATCCAGACACACCGGGAGGCTGCTGCACAGACGAGCACTCACTTTTTTCCCTGTCTGGCAGGTGAGGATCCATTGCAGCTCCTTCACCCTTCACACCGTCATAGGGCAGCTGGGTAGTTTCCACCCTCGCCCCGCCTGCTGAACCGAATAGGCGGGGTGAGTGGCGCGGGCTGAAGGAGCAGCCCAGCTGCTTCCCCCACATGGACATGCGGCCCGGTGTTTTGTCAGCCAGCGGGCACCCCTGAGCGCCACTGGCCAGACACCCCTGCAATCTGTGGCACCCCACTGAGAGCAGCCGTGTCCTGCAGGAAGGATGCAAATGGGAAAGGCGTTCCTGCTGTGGAAAAAGTGCAGGAACTCAGTTCCCATGCTTTCCCACAGGACTCGACCCCTGGGCATGCCTGTGATCTGGCACTCTGAGGGGGTCACTCTCCTGCTCTGGGCACTCTGAGGGGGTCACTCTCCTGCTCTGGGCACTCTGAGGGGGTCACTCTCCTGCTCTAGACACTCTGAGGGAATAACAAAAACAACAACAAATAGCAGCGCAGGTCACAATATAAAAAGCGTAAAACACAATCCAAATCGTCAAATAGTCCTTTTGAGCAAATTACAGCTCCTTGTGAGAATGTACAGTCTATTTGCAGGGCAGCCTTGTAGGGGGAGGTGAAGCCACTCCAATATGTAGAAAAGAGAAAAAAAAAAAAAAAAAAACAACAGCAACAGGCGCCTCTTAGTAAGATTGTAACATTTAATGGCAAATTAGCATTAAAAACACTCACATGTAACAACATGTTTGTCCAGCACAGGGGATTCCAGTAAGAGCCATGATTGATCTCTGCAGTCTAGGATGAAAAAAAGCCTTGTTCCTCTATGCCAGGGATATGCAATTAGCGGACCTCCAGCTGTTGCAGAACTGCAAGTCCTATGAGGCATAGAGAGACTCTGACAACCACAAGCATGACACCCAGAGGCAGAGCATGATGGGACTTGTAGTTTTGCAACAGCTGGAGGTCCGCTAATTGCATATCCCTGCTCTATGCTGTCGGCTAGTCTGTCTGCAGCGGACTTCCGGGATTCGATCGTAATCCAGAACGAGGCTTGCAACTCAGCCAGGCAGTCACATAAAGGGCTGGAGTGCAGAGTCAAAGTATGGGCTGTACTGCTGTAAAGCAACGCGTTTCAGAGCATGCACCAGATATTTGCTGTGCCAGCGATACTTGCTATGCTATAGATATTTGCTATGCTGGTGACATTTGCTATGCTATGGATCCTCGTTTGGCTAGTGATACTTGCTATGGTATAAATATCGGCTATGTTAGCGACACCTGCTATGTTATAGTGGTCGGCTAGGACAGTGATGCTGGCTAGGGTAAGGATTTCTGCTATATTAGCGTTCCTTGCTCTGCTATGGATATTTGCTATGCAAGCGATACTTGCCATGCTTTAAGCTTTTGTTGTGTTCTATGTTATCAACATTCGCGACGCTACGGATATTTGCTGTGTCATTGTTATTTGCTACGCTACAGATATTTGCCACGATGCGGATACTTGCTAGGCTGTCGATAACTATGAAGCAAGAATATTTTGCCACATCATAGATACTGGCTATAACTTAGATACTTGCAGTGCCATAGATATCTGCCTTGCTATTTGCTACGTTATCCATACCCGCTATGTTAAGGTCACTTGCTAGGCCATGGATACCTGTTATGCTATTGTTGTCTGATATACTATTGTCCTGGCGGGGACACCGGTTTGACTAACACACCTGGGGCCCCTCTGTTGTCTCGGACGGTGGGAGGTGTGGGAGGAGCAGGGCAAATAGAGTATCCGAGTTCCCCTTACATCCTCCACCACAAGCACTGGGCTGAACGGTCCTGCCACCTTATGTGACGGGACTGAGGAGGGGGTTTGTTCTTTTTGGGGGCGAGGGTATATTTGCCGAAGCACCATTAGGCTGTATAATTGGTACGGTCCTTCTAGGTAGTCCCTCAAGGAGGGTCTGCCCCCCTCCCCAACACTATCTCCCTATCCTAGTGTAATATGTGAGGGATACCCCAGCTGATCCCCTGTTGTTGTTGATCATAATGTTTATTTACATGGGCAGTGGGGTGCAGTGTAGGGGCCTGGCCGCTCGGAATGCCGGCACACATCTCCCAGGCTGGACCATATATTTTTCTGGCTATACCAGCCAAATGTAACTGTTTGTTCTTTTCGCTGTATAGTTTGAAAGTTTTACTGTAGTTTGGGTCGGGATAGGCAGCTCCTGATCCCTGCTGTGTACAACCACCTTCCCCCGTAGCGTTGCACCTTGTCAGTGGCTCAGCTTGAGAGCCTCTGGGGTGCTTTGAGACAGTGTCTCAACCACGCCTTTGGCGTGTTAGTATTCTTCGACTTCTCTTTCCTTCTACCCTCACTCACTACTCTGCCTCTTAGCCCACTCCTCCTCCCCCTTTTATCCCCCCCCCCTTTTTTTTTTGCCGCCGCCAGCCCCCGTAATGTCCACGGGTAAACCTGATCCGCTTCGTTTCCTACTGGAATGGTTTCCTGTATATTGTTGGAGGTGCTGGCCGGTGGATGACCCCCTCCCCATACCACCCGTCCTTTTCTGACCCCCCCCCTCTTTCTTCCCCCTTTCTTCTTCTCTCTCTACATCCTTGCTAATGCTCTCCTTGTTGCTTGGCCCTCTGGGTCTTAACTGTTCCCTCAATCCTTATTCATTTTTGCTTCACTCTCTTACTTTTTCTTCTTTTCACTAATAAATTACACGGTGACAACCATCAAAAATATGCACGGGATACAGAGACTTCCTAGTCCATGAGGCCCATTGTCTGTTACTTCATTGTTTACCTATTGATGACACTGTGCTAACCGGGCATGTGGCATCATGAGTGGAGATAACCCATTGTATGTTCAACATTCTTGATGTTTCTGTATAACCGTGTATCTTCTTGAAATAAAGAATTGTATAAAAAAAAAAAAGAATGAAGAACATCCAACCTGGAGAGAAACTAGCCCAATAACATTTGATTTTTGCCTGCATTCATACAGAACAAATGTACATACAAATGTATAGCTATGCCATTTTTTAATTAAATACAACCTTCAGAGGTTTGTGTTAGAAGAAGCCTGAAACACAACTTTGTGGAGTTTACAAGTGCCAGCCTCCAGACTTGCTTTGTGCTGCTTCCCCAAACTTCACTCTCAACTACACAGAGAGCCCCCTGATCCCCCTCTTATGGACTATATGTCCCATGGCATGCACGAGCCCTTGTCCAGCCCGCTCTGGCTGCTCTGGTGCATGTCAGCACAGGCAGCTAGCTTGTGGTGGTAGTGCATGAGCAAGGGTGGCTCTGTAGGACCCCACAAGCCAATGGAGCCACCTCAGAAGTGACAACATACAGCAGGGACCTTTGAACCATCTCCAGGTAGAAGAAGAAGAAAAGGAAAGGTTTCACAATGCTGGCTCTGCGATCGATCTGTCCAAGGGATAGGTTGACTTGAAAATAATTTTTACTAAGTTCAAGGATAATTTTCTGGTATGCATTTATTGTACAGTTCAACCCTGGAGCCCTAATTTAAATATTGGGTAACAATGCATTGGCATTCCCAATATAGGTGTTTACCCTTAAAGCTAAACTGAACTGGGAGGACCAGTATGCTGAGATTCATCAAAGGTAATTCTGATTGACAGATGACTCTGTTTGTACTGGCAGGAACTGGTTGAAGCTGGAGGGAGAAGGTTTTAGACAACACATACTGAATCTTTCACCTTGATCTGATATCTATTACTTTACAACAAGGATATAACAATATACATAGCATGTCATGTGAAGTCTAAAGGGGCTTGGGAGTTCCTGAGCTGTCATGGGGATATTTGCACGCACTCATACCAGCTGACAAATAAATTTATATAAAATGAGTGTATATTTGGCTTAGTATAAATGCAATGAATAATTTGTATCACCAGAGCAGGGGTGCTCAACCTTTTGAAAAGCGATGGCCACTTCAGTGATTTGGTAACTGGTCGTGGGCCACAATGAAATAAAATGGTTCAGAATTTCGAATTTTTTATGTTAAGTAGCATAATGAAGATTTTCCTCCTGCAGCCACTTATTGTCAGCGAGAGGGAGAGGAGGAGAAGCCGGCTTTCAGCAGTTGCAGAAGCAGAATGGAGAGTATCAGTTCCTGTATATGACCCCACACCCACCACTGCCCCTCCTGTCCAAGTGCAAAACAGAATGTTACAGGGAGACCGCAAGGGCCCTCAGGGAGCATGGGTCGGGTCACCGTTGTGACCCCTGATGCTACACCAGTGGTTGGGGGGTAATAAAAACACATCTCAACTATAGGGTTTTACTCCCCCCCCAAACCTGAAAATGTAAATGAGCCCTTATGCCGTGTACACACTAGCGGACTGTCTGGCAGAAAAGGTCTGACAGAATGAATCCGTCGGACATTACGATTGTTGGCTTCATTGGACCTTTTCTGTTGAAAATTCCAAAGGACCTAGAAATAGAACAAGTTTCAAATCTTTCCAACGGACTCGAGTCTGATCGAAAAATCAGTTTGTCTGTATGCTAGTCCGACGGACAAAAAATGGACGCTAGGGCAGCTATTGGCTACTGGCTATGAACTTCCTTATTCTAGTCTGGTTGTACGTCATCATGTTCGAAATGATCGGACTTTGGTGTGATCGTGTGTAGGCAAGTCCGTTTCGTTGGAACTCCGTCGGACCTCGGAGTTCAGGTGAACTAGAAGTCTGGTCGTGTGTACGTGGCATTACTGTCCCAAGCCCACTATAAGGCTGCTTTCTCACTGATGCTTTGGGGTTTTCCCACACCGCGGGTGCAGCGCAGTGCACCTGCGGCTTTCCTGCAGGTTAATTGCGCTTTGCCTAGACTTCTATTATATCTTGAAAGTGTGATGCACTTTCTGAAAGCGCAGCAAAACTCCTGCATTTGAGGTAGAGGGCCACATCAGAGGGCTCCGAGCATCCCTGCTGTAGGACATGAATTTATCTGAGTCCTGTTTTTTTTTTTTTTATCTCCTTTAAGTTTTTCATTATTTGAAGCTTCTTTTATGATACTTCAAGTTAGGTAATCTCATCCTAATTATATGTGGTCTGTTATGGATTCTGGTACCAGAGTTTCTCGCTCATATTTACTGTTACATTTAAAGGTATTATGCTATTTTTATGAGTGACATGTTTAGTCCCTGACTTCTGCTACTTGCATTTTAGAGGATCTTGATATGTTGTCACTTGGCTTATATTTGCCCATGGAATCCATTGTGGTTAAAGCGGTAGTAAACCCAGCCATAAAACAGTTTAATTTCCGGCATGTGTCGGAAATGCAGCACTCCCATTGGTTGTGCTCTCAACCAAACTGTCAAACCATCCAATGTCTGGTGTCATAACTGATCACTTGTTCAGCATCATGGCAGTTGTGGATTAAACAGAGGCAAAGATGGCAGCTTCCTTGGCTGAAAACAACAGGAGGGTTTACTTAGCAATTGTATCAGATCTGAAATTTTCTGTTAAAATTTTAGAGGAAGAACCACCATGTTTTGAAACTATATATTTGTTTTCTTTCAGAGTACCTTTATACCAACTTCTCCATGGCCCTGAAGAAGTGGAACATACCAAATCTCCCGAAACGCGTTGGACTATAGGAGAAATGTTATTCTTTAAATGTATGTAGCTCTTTTTGAGCATGGTACCTTGTTTATATGCTGTATTACATATTGTGTATGGTGATGTGTTATACCACTATAAAGTTTTTTAACCTCCAAATATTAATAAATTGCATATTTTTTATAACATATTGTGTACTACAAGAGTTCTCCCAAAGTCCCATAGTTTTTCGGTTTTCCATAACTGTAATTTTCTGTTGGTTATCTTTATGTTTGTCTTTTCAAACTGCATAATAAAAAAAATTTTTTGAGAAAAAAAGAAAATCGAATGGGTTTAGTTAAATTGTAATGCATTATTTAGACATTTCTTTAGAATCTCCAAACTCATTATATACTCCTAGAGATAAAAAATCAAATAACATGTTATTATTTATGGTATTAAGGTTTGAACATGCACTACAGACACAGATTTAGCCTTTGTGATATTTAACTTATATATCACAATGATAACAATAACATGTTATTAGATTTTTAGTCCAGACCAGGAGTATATAACAAGTTTGGAAATTCTAGAGAAATGCTTAAAGGGTAACTCCACTTTCGTGGGGGGAAAAAAAAGTAGCAAATAAAGAAAAAAATAATATAGCACATAAAATTACGACACAAGTCATGTTGTAGTTGAATGTTATTAAAAATGACCTATCCTTTTCAATCTGCAGCCGCTGTAATTTTCTGAGAATGCAATATGGCCACCTGGAGCTGTTCTGTACACAGAATGTGTACTGACCCCTCCCCAGAAACATCATTTCCTGCTTGTGTGATTGGCTCATCAATTTTCCCAGAAGTCTGCATAAGATACAAATCAGATTTCAGGCATCCCCTGCAACACAAATGTCATTTTTGGAGAGATACTTTCAATAGGAGCACATGTAAAGGGATGCAGGCCCAGCAGATTTACTCATTAGTGCCCTGCAGGTGCACACTTGACAGTTAATTACTGTATGAAACCACTTCCATTAGACCCACTCAGAACAGATGCACAGAGAAACACATAGGGATTTCTTCAGAATAACAAAAGGTAGGAATCTGCAACAAAGGTTGTTATAATCCTTGCAATGTACATAATTCACCCAGAGGGGAAATTTTTTTTTTCTCAACAAAAGTGGAGTTACGCTTTAACTACTTGCCGACCAGCTGCCATCATTATACTATGGCAGGTCGGCATGATCCCGCGAACCATCGTGGCTGTACATCGGCTTCTTTAAGCGGGATAGCAGGCGCGCGCTGCACTGCGGGGGTGCCCATGCTCATGGCCGGCCACGAGTGATTGCGGGCACGAGAGGCATAAGAGGGATGTGTGTGTGTCTAAACACACACATCCCTGTTCTGTGAGGAGAGGTAGATCGTAAATTCCTAATAGCTAGGAACCACGATCTGTCATCTCCTATAGGCAGTCCCCTCCCCCCACAGTTAGAACACACACTAGGGAACACAGTTAACCCCTTGATCGCCCCCTAGTGTTAACCCCTTCCCTGCCAGTGACATTTATACGGTAATCAGTGCATTTTTATAGCACTGATCGCTGTATAATTGTCAATCGTCCCAAAAATGTGTCAAGTGTCTGATGTGTCCACCATAATGTTGCAGTCCCGATAAAAATCGCAGATCGCCACCATTACTAGTAAAAGAAATAATAAAAATGCCATAAATCTATCCCCTATTTTGTAGACGCTATAACTTTTGCACAAACCAATCAATATACGCCTATTGAGATTTTTATTACCAAAAATATGTAGAAGAATACATATCGGCCTAAACTTTTTTTTTTTAAAAGTGGGGATATTTAATATAGCAAAAAGTACAAAATATTGTGCTTTTTTTTTTTCGAAATTGTCGCTCTTTTTTTGTTTATACCGCAAAAAATAAAAAACGCAGAGATGATCAAATTCCACCAAAAGAAAGCTCTATTTATGGGGAAAAAAGGACGTCAATTTTGTTTGGATACAGCATCGCACGACCGCGCAATTGTCAGTTAAAGCGACGCAGTGCCGTATCGCAAAAAATGGCCTGGTCATTGAGCAGTCAAATCTTCTGGGGCTGAAGTGGTTAAAGTGATTGTAAAGTCTCGTTTTTTTTTTTTTAGGTAAAAATAATAAACATGTTATACTTAATCCAACTGATTTACTGCTTAACTGTTTGTGCATCCTAATAGAGTTGTAGCTTACTAACTTCTTAGACCCCTTTCACACTGAGGCGCTTTGCTGGCACTATAGCGCTAAAAATAGCGCCTGCAAAGCGCCCTGAAACAGCGGCTCCATTCACTCCAGTGTGAAAGCCCGAGGGCTTTCACACTGGAGCGGTGCGCTGGCAGGGCGCCAAAAAAAGTCCTGCCAGCAGCTTCTTTGGAGCACATTAGGAGCAGTGAACTAAAGCGCTCCTGCCCATTGAAATCCAATGGGCAGCGCCGCCGGACCGCCGGGAAAGCGCAGCTGTAGTGGCACTTTGCAGGCGCTTTTAACCCTTTTTTGGCCGCTAGCACGGGTTCAAAGCACCCCACTAGTGGCCGAAAAGCGCTGCAAAAACTACGGTAAACCGCCGTTAAAAAAGCGGCGTTTTACCGCTGATGCCCGGGCGCTTTTAGTGTGAAAGCAGCCTAAGTCACACAGGTGTAAACTGCTTATGGCATATGACCAAGTGTGCCAGTGAGGACCAAGCACATAGCTCCCAGGTGCCCCTGATTTCGAGGGACTGTCCCTGATTTGGAGAAATGTCCCTCTTTCCATTTCCTCCTCCATTTGTCCCTCATTTTGGTCTGATCTATATAGTTGGTATAAATTGCACTTTTTATCTTATCTAAAAAGTGTTTCCCAGCACTAAACCTTTCATCCAATTTCTAAATTGCTGTATTTGTAAATCTCAAAAACCAATGTAAAGGAATAGTAGTGATAAAAATAGCACTTGTGGGTTTAACTAATAATTTTTTATGTATAATTCTCCTTTAAGGGGGTGTGGCAGGGGGCATATGCTATACCTACATAGTTTTGCTAATAGGTGTCCCTCGATCCCATCTCAAAAAGTTGTGAGGTATGCAAGCAGTTTAGAGATTTGTGGCAGAACAGAGGACTCGTCATCACCTCCTTCAGGGGGTAGGACTACATGTGAATTATACTGATTTTACTAAAATTAGTTTTAGTGTATTTTTTGCTGTAAATATAGGTTTGAAACTATTTTGGAACCATAATCTTTAACCACCTCCCGCCTGCCGTATGGACAAATGATGGCAGTGGGGTGGCTCTCTTGTTCTGGGAATACGTGATATGACGTCCCACTCTCGCCGCGCATGCGCGCCTGTGGGGGCAGTGCAGCGATCGGTGGCCCACTGCGTCCCTGGGACACGGCGCATTCCTGATCTCGAAAGAGCCGATGGCGTGCCTCTTTACCCATGTAATCAGCTTTGTCCAACCACAGCTGATCACATGTAAACAAGGAAATGCCGATTACCAGTCGTGCCCATCAGTCATGCCCTTTAGTGCCCATCAGTGATACCAATCAGTGCTGCCTTTCAGTGCCCATTAGTTCTGCCCATAAGTGCCGCCTACCCATGCCGCCTATCAGTTCCCATAAGTGCTGCATATTAGTGCCTCCTCATCAGTGCCCTTCAGTGTCGTCTCATCAGTGCAGCCACATCAGCACACATCAGTGAAGGAGAAAAATTACTTATTTACAACATTTTCTAACAAAAACTAAGAAAAACAGTATTTTATTTTTTAATTCGGTCTTTTAAAATGTTTTAAGCAAAAAAAAAAAAAAAAAAAGTTGTGATTAAATTCCACCAAAAGAAAGCTCTATTTGTGTGAAAAAAATGTAATTTGGGTACAGTGTTGCATGACCGCGCAATTGTCATTCAAAGTGTGACAGCGCCAAAAATTGCCCTGGGCAGGAAAGGGGTGAATTGAAGCTGTTAACCACTTGCCGAGCATCTGCCATCGTTATACGGCGGCAGGTCAGCTTTCCTGCGGGAATTGCTGTACCTGTACAACGATTCGCACAGGCGCATTTGCGAGCGGTCGGGCGCGCGCCGCCGCCGTCACACTTTTGCTGCATGCTGCGGGAGAGTGTCCACGGGTTAGGCAGACTCCATGTCCACTGGCGACCCACGATAGACTAGTACAGAAGCAGACCGGGGATCTGCCAATGTAAACAAGCAAATCCCCGTTCTCCCAAATGAGATGACAGAGATCTACTGTTCCCAGTGATCTCTGTTATGTCCCTGGCAGCCCACCCCCCCTACAGTTGAGTCACAACTAGGGAACACACTTATATATATATATATATATATATATATATATATATATATATATATATATATATATTTTTTTTTTTTTTTTTGGATATGTATTATAGCAAAATGTAAAAAAAAAGATGTTTTTTTTTCCAAAATTGTCGCTCTTTGTTTATTTGTTTATAGCTCAAAAAATAAAAACCGCAGAGGTGATCAAATACCACTAAAAGAAAGCTCTATTTGTGGGGAAAAAAGGACAGAATCGTACGACCGCCCAATTGTTAGTTAAAGCGACGCAGTACCGTATCGCAAAAAATGGCCTGGTCATTAACGGGGCAAATCCTTCCGGGCCTTAAGTGGTTAAAGTATATGTAAACCCTCACCTTTTAAAACAACCAATACAGTTTAAAATAGAAATGAAAAGCAAAACATTTGTGTATACATACATATAAAAAAAAGTTTTTTTTTTTTTTTTTTTTTTTATAATTGATCACATTCCTTCTGTTCTTACCTGCATAAGGAGCTTAAGGAAGGGAAACAGCAGTACACTGATCTTCCCAGGAAATGGCTGTCTGGGATGTGGGGTGTGAGGACAAGTCTGATCATTGGAGGTAAGCAGACGGAGTTCCTAGCATTGCTAGAAAACTAACCATGCTCTGCTCTCATGCCTAGTGTGGTCAGTTTTTTTTACTAGGAAAGCAGATGGACTGGCAGAAACACCAGGGATTTCACACAAAGGAAGCAATACAAAGAGAACAGGATATTTTTTATAGGAATACAGCAGATACATATCAGGTAATTCTCAAGCCTAAAATGCCCTAATATAATGTGTGTTCATAAAAAAAAATTCAATGTTTTTCTGGGGGTACCTTTATCAAGGGGGGTTGAACAAAATGTGACTTTTACAGAGTGTCACTTCTTGCTGGAGCTCTTTTTCTCTTTTATGATATTTTGTCTATAAATTCTATTTTATTCTATTGTATTCTTTTTGTTTTTTGCAGAGTCACAGTTGCAGGAATATCAAGTTCAACAGGATTGTGACCACAAAACAAAAATCCCCTGAGTGACTACATGAAAACAGAGGTAAGTGGAAGGGACAGCTAAGCATAGAGACAACACCCTAAGAATGTAGATGTCCTTCATTCCTTACATGCAATGTTACCTGTTATTTTCTAGAATATTTTGTATTGTGTAAACCTTTTTTTTTAAACATAATTTCACATGAAATACACCCCTGCATTATGCTAAAAATATTGTGGAATTTACAAGACATTCCATTGAGTCTTTTTATAGAGTTATAAAAGCCCCAAAGCAGAAAAAGCAGAAAAAGAAATAAAATAATATTAGCATGTAGAAAATGTTACATGACCAAGTTCAGACTGTTATGCCCCGTACACACGGTCGGATTTTCCGACGGAATATGTGCGATCGGAGCTTGTTGTTGGAAATTCCGACCGTGTGTGGGCTCCATCAGACTTTTTCCATCGGAATTTCCGATACACAAAGTTTGAGAGCAGGCTATAAAATTTTCCGAAAACAAAATCCGATCCTTTAAATCCGATCGTGTGTAGACAAATCCGACGGACAAAGTGCCACGCATGCTCAGAATAAATTAAGCGAAATCTATTGGCCATTGCCCCGTTTATAGTCCTGACGTACGTGATTTACGTCATCGCGTTCAGAACGACCGGATTTTCCAACAACTTTGTGCGCCCGTGTGTATGCAAGACAAGTTTGACCCAACATCCGTCGGAAAAAATCCATGGATTTTGTTGTCGGAATCCGATCGTGTGTACAGGGCATTATGTGTCCACAAACCCGCAATAAGATCAGGGTGCCAGAATGAAGTGATCCAGAAAATGTATGGAAGTTGGGTGCCTTATGAATGTAGCACCCTCTTAGTTAGGTTGCTCGTTAGGCTAGGTACATTTAGTTCTACTGTAATCAGTTGTAAAACAACACTGTTCTGTGTCTCAATGGTTGCAAGTTTGTCTGCTTTCTCCTGCATTCTGGAATGTAGCAGGTTGAAAAAGCCTGAATATTTATGTGATCCCAGCCAATTCCAATGGGGAGGATCCCAGTAGGTGGCTGGGGGGTGCATAAATAGTTGGAGGCCTAGAGGGGTTCTGGTCCAGGAGGAGGAGTTCCCAGCCTGAAGGGTCGCTGTCCTTCTGGGCAGTCCAGCTGTGCTTTTTGTCTGATCATCGAGGTCCCAGCTGAGATAGCTGAGGGGTCTATTCTACCGAACTTGCTGGAGCTGATCGATGGATTTCTTATTAGGATCTGGTCTAAAGACAGTGGTGGTGCGTCCATAAGGGCGCATGGGCGCCGCCCCCTCTCTCCTGCCACCCCCTCTATCACCAATAGATAGATTCATGCATTGCATGAATCTATCTATGGCCGCCACTGGCACCCTCTTTTCAGGCATCCGGCCCCTTTTTCGGACAACTGAATTACAGCGGTGGGGGGTGTTTTTGAAGCACCTGATTAGAGCCATAGACTCTAATAGGCGTCAAAAAAGGTAATCAGCGAGCGCCATGCTTGACGCTCACAGTTAACCAGCTGTGTTAGGAAAGCGAATGACTATTTGCTTTCCTAACCCTGAACCGCCTCTCAGCCAATCAGGTGCTCGGGTCTGTTACCCGTCACCTGATTGGCTGAAACAACAGGCACTGTGATTGGACGCCTATCAGGCGTCCAATCATAGCAGAGGACAGGTAGAACGGATGAGAGAGGACATCGAGGAGCATGGAGGACACCGGACACCGCTCACCACCCGCCGCCGGTATCCGCTACCCCACCAAGATAGGGTAAGTGCCGGGCAGACGGCGGGCGGGGGGGCACACTGGCAGCATTTGATGGGCACAGTGGGAGCATTTGATGGGGCACAGTGGCAGCGTTTGGGCACAGTGGCAGCGTTTGATGGGCACAGTGGCTACGTTTGATGGCACAGTGGCTACGTTTGATAGGCACAGTGGCTACGTTTGATGGGCACAGTGGCTGCGTTTGATGGGCACAGTGGCTGCGTTTGATGGGCACAGTGGCTGCGTTTGATGGGCACAGTGGCTGCGTTTGATGGGCACAGTGGCTGCGTTTGATGGGCACAGTGGCTGCGTTTGATAGGCACAGTGGCGGCAATTAATGGCACAGTGGCTGCGTTTGATGGTACAGTGGCTGCATTTGATGGCACAGTGAGGCTGCAATTGGTGGGGGGGTTTTTCCAGAAATTTTCAGTTTGTTTGCACCTCCCCAAAAATTTTTAGCACCAGCCACCACTGTCTGAAGAGTTCACAGAAGACATGTCTGGCTGATATTGGAAGGAGACATTCAAATATCCAAGGACATTTGTGAGTACAGACCGGTGTATGAGATCCCAGTGAATGTGTGCTGCTGCTATCCCTCTAAATCAGTGTCAGCCTGTGCTTAAATGTGGGCATTCCTTAGGGAGTCCCTGCTTATTTAAGTTCATCATTTGCTACTGCAAGGACTGTGCTACGAAGAGGAAGTGAGAAGTTCCTTACAGTTACTATTTTACCCTACAGGAGTATCCCACAGTTACCCTGCCTGCACCTATCCAATGTCACATTTAATAAAGCATCAGAAAAAAGGATACCCCTAGTCTGTTAACTGAGCCTGCAGAGTCACTGAGACTGTGTGCCTGGCTGCTACTACACTGGTGAGAGAACCTTGGGACCAAAACAACGGGCCCTTCATGGGGTGAGACCTACATGAAGAACAGGGCTAAAATAACTTTGGGCTGCTGTCTTGAAGGCCCTGGGAATGTCAGCTTTGGTTTTCCTTTTAATTCCTAGAGACAGCAGCATTGGGGCAGTACCAAAAAAGAAAGCCAAAATGTAAAAAAGAAAATATATACAGTCAGGTCCATAAATATTGTGACATCTACACAATTCTAATCTTATTGGCTCTATAAACTACCACAATGGATTTGAAATGAAACGAACAAGATGTGCTTTAACTGCAAACTTTCAGCTTTAATTTGAGGGTATTTACATCCAAATCAAGTGAACGGTTTAGGAATTACAACAGTTTGTATATGTGCCTCCCACTTTTTAAGGGACCAAAAGTAATGGGACAATTGGCTGCTCAGTTGTTCCATGGCCAGGTGTGTGTTATTCCCTCATTATCCCATTTACAAGGAGCAGATAAAAAGGTCCAGAGTTTATTTCAAGTGTGCTATTTGGATTTGGAATCTGTTGCTGTCAACTCTCAATATGAGATCCAAAGAGTTGTCACCATCAGTGAAGCAAGCCATCATTAGGCTGAAAAATCAAAACAAACCTATCAGAGAGATAGCAAAAACATTAGGTGTGGCCAAATCAACTGTTTGGAACATCCTTAAAAAGAAAGAACGCACTGGTGAGCTCAGCAACACCAAAAGACCCGGAAGACCACGGAAAACAACTGTGGTGGATGACCGAAGAATTCTTTCCCTGGTGAAGAAAACACCCTTCACAACAGTTGGCCAGATTAAGAACACTCTCCAGGAGGTAGGTGTATGTGTGTCAAAGTCAACAATCAAGAGAAGACTTCACCAGAGTGAATACAGAGGGTTCACCACAAGATGTAAACCATTGGTGAGTCTCAAAAACAGGAGGGTCAGATTACAGTTTGACGAACAACATCTAAAAAAGCCTTCACAGTTCTGGAACAACATCCTATGGACAGATGAGACCAAGATCAACTTGTACCAGAGGGATGGGAAGAGAAGAGTATGGAGAAGGAAAGGAGGTGGTATGCTTTGGATCATGAGCAGTTCATCAGTGAAGCATGGTGGTAGTAGTGTCATGGCATGGGCATGTATGGCTGCCAATGGAACTGGTTCTCTTGTATTTATTGATGATGTGACTGCTGACAAAAGCAGCAGAATGAATTCTGAAGTGTTTCAGGCAATATTATCTGCTCATATTCAGGAAAATGCTTCAGAACTCATTGGACAGCACTTCACAGTGCAGATGGACAATGACCCGAAGCATACTGCGAAAGCAACCCAAGAGTTTAAGGGAAAGAAGTGGAATGTTATGCAATGACCAAGTCAATCACCTGACCTGAATCTGATTATGCATGCATTTCACTTGCTGAAGACAAAACTGAAGGGAAAATGCCCCAAGAACAAGCAGGAACTGAAGACAGTTGCAGTAGAGGCCTGGCAGAGCATCACCAGGGATGAACCCCAGCGTCTGGTGATGTCTATGCGTTCCAGACTTCAGGCTGTAATTGACTGCAAAGGATTTGCAACCAAGTATTAAAAAATGAAAGTTTGATGGATGATTGTTAATCTGTCCCATTACTTTTGGTCCCTTAAAAAGTGGGAGGCACATATACAAACTGTTGTAATTCCTACACTGTTCACCTGATTTGGATGTAAATACCCTCAAATTAAAGCTGAAAGTCTGCAGTTAAAGCACATCTTGTCTGTTTCATTTCAAATCCATTGTGGTGGTGTACAGAGCCAAAAAGATTAGAATTGTGTCGATGTCCCAATATTTATGGACCTGACTGTATATGGCAACGAAGAACTGAAGATTATGTCATAGTGAAAATTAGGTAGGTGTTTATCATATAGCATGGAATATAAAATGAACAGCAAAACATACAAAACATACGGATCTAAACCAGTAAATGACTCTCAGAGTGAAACTGCGCAGAAAAGTGAATTTACAAAATTCACACTGTGACATATAAATTTTATATAAAATATAAAAACAAGGTTTAAAGAATGAGCCAATTCAGAATAGAAAACGTTCCGTATAGCATGAAACAAAACAAAAATAAAAACCCAAAACACTCACCGCTAAAATCAAACTAAAACCTGGTTATGGTTAACTACAGATGGTGAGTTAAATAATTATTAAATATCTGACCTGAATATCATAAATGCACAGTGCTGACGTGAAATAGTTTATAATACATCATTAGCAAACACTCCATGAAGAAATGTGAAATAAGAAAACCACTTGCTGCGAGCCCACAGTACTTTTACTACGGGCAGGTGGCACAGCCAGGCCAGGCGACGTACTGGTATGTCTCCTGGCACATGCACACTAGTGCGCCCAATCCCATGATTGCTGTATCATGACCAATCATAGCGATCACATGATATCATGTAAACTATCATGAGTGGCTTGTCATTCATGACAGCTTGCTATCTGTTGTGATACTGTGATTGGCCCACAGCTATCACATGGTACCTGGCGACCTGTACCATGTGATTAGCTGTAGGCAATCACAGAATGTTAACAGTAAGCAAGCTGTCATGAATGGAGAGTCATTCATGACAGCTAAAACTATTGCTTATAACAGTGATCATCACTGTTATGATCAATAAGTGTTAAAAAAAAACAAATCCTGATTAGCCCCCCCAGAGTAGCACAGTGTCACTATGGTGACAATCAACTACTCTAATGAATACATGTAAAAAAAAATACAGAGAAAAGAAAAAAAAAAGAATAAATTGCTTCCTTTTTTTTTTTTTTTTTTTTTTACATGCTGTCACCAGTCAGTATCCCTGATTACCCCCACACCAGTCATTTGATAATGCTGTACTGCACTGGTGACAGTATGTAAAAAAAGATTTTTGAAAAAAAAAAACATTTTTTTTCTTTTCTTCATTTTTCAAAAAAATTTGACAAAAAATTACAACTTCAAAAAGTTTGCCATGCCTTTTACTAAATACCTTGGAGTGTCTACTTTCCAAAAAGGGGTCATTTGGGGGGTATTTGTACATGTTTTTTTCAAAATTGTATGTATTTTTTAAATATTTTGTTTATATAGCAAGAAATATACTGCGGCAGGGTGGTTCTATTGCGCGAAACAACGTACCTGCACATCGTTTCGTGTAATAGATACGGGGGCGCGCACACCGCAGGGAGCCGATGCACGTGCCTGGCGCCCGCCATGCCCACCAGCCACCCGCGATCGCTCCTCACAAGGCGGATCCTCATTCTGACAGGGGAGGAGAGAGAGATCAGCTGTTCCTAGTGATCAGAAACAGCGATCTCTCTCTACTCCCAATCAGTCTGTCCCCCTGACAGTTAGAAACACTTCCCTAGGGCACACCTAAACCCTTTGATCACCCCTTAGTGTTAACCCCTTCCCTACCAGTGCCATTTATACAGTGATCAGTGCATTTTTATAGCACTGATCATGGTATTGGTGTCACTGGTCACCAAAAAGTGTCACTTAGTGTCAGATTTGTCCGCCACAATGTCGCAGTCCAGCTAAAAATTACTGATCCCCACCATTACTAATAAAAACCATTTTTAAAAAAGTCTCTAAATATTTCCTCTATTTTGTAGACGCTATAACTTTTGCGCAAACAAATCAGTATACGCTTACTGTGTGTTTTTTTTTTTTAACAGAAATATGTAGAAGAATACATATTGGCCTAAACTGTTGAAAAAAAAAAAAATTTTTAATTTTTTTATTGGATATGCATTATAGCAAAAAGTAAAAAATTGTTTTTTTTCAAAATTGTCGCTCTTTTTTTGTTTATAGTGCAAAAAATAAAAACCGCAGAGGTGATCAAAAAGCAACAAAAGAAATCTCTATTTGTGGAAAAAAAAAGGAGATTCCTTTTATTTGGGTACAACGTTGCATGTCCGTGCAATTGTCGGTTACAGTAACGCAGTGCCGTATCACAAAAAAATGGCCTGGTCATTAAGGGGGTAAATCCTTCCTGGGCTGAAGTGGTTGAATGCCACCAAAAGAAAGCATTATTTTGTGAGAAAAAGAAAACGATTCTTATTTGGGTACAGTGTTGCATGATCGCCCAATTGCCACTTATAGTAGAGCAGTGTTGAATAGCAAAAAATGCTCTGGTCATGGAGAAAACCTTCCAGAGGTCAAGTGGTTAAATGGTTCCCGACCAGCCACTGCAGTTATACTGCGGAAGGTTGGCTCCCCTGGACAAGCCGTCGTAGCTGTACGTCGGCTGCTTTAAGAGCACTAGAAAGCGCAACGACGGAGCCGATGCGTGTGCCCGACGGGGTGAGGGGACTGAGTGTCAAGAAGGGCTTTCCAGCAACCAGAATGACAGAAGAATACCTGTGCGCAGGTTCCCTGTTGGAAGAGCCGTTTGGTGCACGCACATGCGCAATGGCACGCAGGATGGCGCGCTTACGTGCACGGGGACGCGTGCGCGCACCTTGTGACAGCGCTGGCGCCAGATGTGCTATTTAAAGGAGACTGACGCTTTGCTGCCTTGCTGTCTGGGCTACAGCATTTCCTGAGACCCCTGTCCTTGTTTATTCTGCACATCTGATTCCTGTTGACTCGACCTGTTCCTAACTACCCCTGCCTACTGCCCACCTCTGATCCTGGTTGTCCTGACTTCACTTCTGCTTCTCCTTTGGCCTGTTTGCTGCCCGACTGATACCGACCCGTGTAGTACCTTGACTCCTCTTCAGCATCTGTTCCTATACCTGATCTGCGCCAGTGTATGGCCCGGCCTGCCTGCACCTGCCTGTGTCCTGAACTACAGAACACCTCTCTACTGTCTGCTGTATCCAGCTTCCAGTCTTATCCAGCCTCCTGCCTGACTACTGTTCCAGCCTGCCATCTGCTGCAAGTCTCCTCTCAGAAGTCCGGACCAGCCCCTGCATCAGCTATCCTGTCAGGCACTTGGCACTTGTGCCCCTTTGCACTCCCGAGCCCCTGTCTGCGCTATCAGGGGTTCTCGAGCCAGAGGTATACGAGAGGCCGCTCCCTACATACTGGGCTTAACCAGGTACGTGACACTGAGCAGTTGTTCCTAATGCTTAGGAACAATGATCCGTCTCCTCCCCCAGGCAGTCCTATTCCCCCACAGTTAGAAACACTCTAGGTAACACATTTAACCCCTTGATCGCCCCCCTAGTGTTAACCCCTTCCCTGCCAATGACATTTATACAGTAATCAGCATTTTTTTTTAGCTCTGAACACTGTATAAATGACAATGGTCCCAAAAAAGTGTCAAAAGTGTCCGATCTGTCTGCCGCAATGTCGCAGTCCCGATAAAAATCACAGGATGCCGCCATTACTAGTAAAAAAAAAAAAAATAAAAATGCCATAAATATATCCCCTATTTTGTAGACCATTTAACTTTTGTGCAAACCAATAAATATACGCTTATTGTGTTTTTTTTTTTATACCAAAATCATGTAGAAGAATACAGCCTAAACCGAGGAAGAAACTTGTTTTTTTTTTTTTAAATTGGGATATTTATTATAGCAAAAAAAAATTTTCTTTCAAAATTTCACTTTTTTTTTGGTTATAGCGCAAAAAATAAAATCTGCAGAGGTGATCAAATACCACCAAAAGAAAGCTCTATTGGTGGGGAAAAAAGGATGTCAATTTTGTTCGGTTACAGTGTCGCGCGTCTGCGCAATTGTCAGTAAAAGCGACGCAGTGCCGTATCGCAAAAAATGGCCTAGTCATTAAGGGGGCAAAGCCATGAAAAAAAAAAAAAGGCTGTAGGAGTTTGATACCTTTACTTAAAACAAATGTTTGTTTTCCTCTGTAGTTTTTACTTGTAATTGAATAAAAATCATTGACTTGAAAATATTCAATAAATAAGTGTTTCAGTAAAGCATTACCAAACAATCGTGTGTCTCCTATTTGTGCATAATAATGTATTATTTATTTGTATACTATAACATTACCTTGTGATAAATACTTATAAGATGTCAATATAAAAATATATTTTAAAAAACACGTACAATGTATATAATACCTGTGACTATTATTGTTTTCAATGCTTATTATACAAACTCTGACATACATAAACCATAAATAATCCAATCAGAACACAATGAAAGGCAATAATTCATACAGTACAATACTTTCAGTTCAAAATAGGTAAAACTTCCATCCGCTGGAACCAATAGGAACTGATTTTTTTTATGATGTAGGTCCACCCCCTGCTGAACGATCAATCATAATCTTCCAGTGCTTTCTTTAGCCCTTATTCAGGTAGACAAAAGGGAGAACACCAGAAGCGCCACCTACATGTAGTATTAACATTGAGGCTTTAATGGCAAGGTACACATACACACTTACATGAAACATGAAAAGTATAAGCTCATCTGTATCGGTGGTCCTGAGGGGGCTCCTCGTATCTGGAGAGAGTTCCAGTGCGTGGCTGTGTTCGTTGTCTATCTGCAACATGTGCTGTGGCCACCAGGAAGGAAGCCGAAAACAGCGTGGAACGCACGGAAGTAACGTCACGGGCCACATGGTCACATCCGGTGGCGCTATTACAGGAAGAGAGGTTGGGCTTGCAGGCTACGTGCTCGGAGCATCAGCTCCTTCTATTGGCCAATAGTTATAGTTATAGTTATTTTTACCTTACCGCATTATCATAGTTGCCAACATTGCAAAAAAAATATGTGGGACACTTTTTTGGCTGTAGGCGGAGCCGTACAATAATTAGGGGGTGAGGCATTTGTTTATAGGCGTGGCCTAGCAAAAAAAAATTACAAGTGCGGCCGCGGCGAAAATATTGGCGTGGCTTACGTGGAAAAGTGGGCGTGGCTTAAATGGGTGTGGCTCAAGAGGGTGTGGTTAGAGTCTGAGATGAATGAGGGATGGAGAGGGAAAGGGGGAGAAGGAAAGGGGGAGAGGGGAATGACGGGACAGCAGTCCCAGATCCTACACAATAGAAATATGTGTATTCTAGAAAGTCTAACAATCAGCAGATAAAGATACTCCAAACACCAGATGTTAACGCTTCAATCATCCCGGCACCATGGTTGTTATGGTGTCAGGATGATTGAAGCGCATTATTTCTATTATTACATTGTAATATAAAATTAAATCATTCATGCCAAATCAGTGGGATCCCTGAGCGTGTCACTAGCCACGTCGCCTGCCACCAGCAGAGTCTGTCCTTGCATCAGGTGCCCCCGGCAGAGTCTGTCCTTGCATCAGGTGCTACCAGCAGAGTCTGTCCTTGCATCAGGTGCCCCCAGCAGAGTCTGTCCTTGCATCAGGTGCCCCCGGCAGAGTCTGTCCTTGCATCAGGTGCCCCCGGCAGAGTCTGTCCTTGCATCAGGTGCCCCCGGCAGAGTCTGTCCTTGCATCAGGTGCCCCCGGCAGAGTCTGTCCTTGCATCAGGTGCCCCCGGCAGAGTCTGTATAGACCCCCTCAGTGCAAACCTCCTCCATCAGTGCAGACCCCCTCCATCAGTGCAGATCCCCTCCATCAGTGCAGACCCCCTCCATCCGTGCAGACCCCCTCAGTGCAGACCCCCTCCATCAGTGCAGACCCCCTTCATCAGTGCTGACCCCCTCAGTGCAGACCCCCTCAGTGCAGACCCCCTCCATCAGTGCAGACCCCCTCAGTGCAGACCCCCTCCATCAGTGCAGACCCCCTCCATCAGTGCAGATCCCCTCCATCAGTGCAGATCCCCTCCATCAACTTAAAGGTGCTACTCACAAGTCTTCGGGACAGCTGCCTCCTTCCAGTGTCCTTGTGATGCAACCTAGTGAGATGGCACGTCTCAGAACCAGATCCTCTTCTTGTGGCGTAGTTCTGTGGTCAGCTCTGAGCAAAAATTATTTGAGCTTTTGATTCTAGCAATTCTGAAGACTCTTTGGGCAGTATATCACTGTTGGAGCAGCCCCTACGCCACTGGAACCCTCCTGGGAAGAAGGAACCCTGCTCTCCAGTGTCTCAGACTATTTATCCACACTCCAGCCCCCCTTCTGGAAACTTCATCTCCAGGGACTAACCAAAACTTGATAAATATTAAGGCTGGGTGGTTTGAATCTTCCACTCTATGCTTTGGAAGCTTCTCCCAGGGGCAAGCAAATCAACCTTTCAGCCTGTGAAACCCTGATCAGGCCAAAACAAACGCACTGCTCCTTTGATTATGAAAGATACAGCTAGCACCTACACTAGGAGGGTGCTACATTTTTACACATTTTTAAAATATCTTTATATTGAAGGTTTATGATACATTATCACAAGGGAATGTTACAATCCACAAAACAATAGGAGATTATTATTATACAGGATTCATAAAGCGGCAACAGTTTGCACAGCACTCTATATTATAAAGGGAGACAGTACATATACAATACAATTCAATACAAGAGGGTTAGGAAAGGCCTGCTTTTGAGAGCTTGCAATCTAACAGGGAGCGGCAAGCAGTACAAACGTAATAACTGTGATGGATGAGTTGATGAGAGAATTGAAAGTTCAGTTTTTAGGTGGAGGTGGGATGATTCTCCCTAAAAAGATGAGTTTTCACAGATTTCCTAAAGTGGACAGAGTAAGATACAGTATGAGGGATTGTAGAATAAGGAATGTACAGTACTGCATACCATACAGCATAAGGCAGTAAGCATAGGAAACGTACAGCATGGCAAAAAGAAGGCTTCATGGCATAGGGAATATACAATATGGCATAAGTAATAGGAGGTATAGAATAGGGAAAGTACAGCATAGCACATGGATTGATGGGATTAAGCCTCGATGGGCCATATACAGCGGGTAAAATAAGTACTGAACACGTCACCATTTTTCTAGCTAAACATATTTCTAAAGGTACTATTGACATTACATTTTTACCACATGCCAGTAACAACTTATGCAATCCATACATACAAAGAAACCAAAACAAATAAGTTCAGAAATTAAGTTATGTGTAATAAAATGGAATGACACAGGGAAAAAGTATTTAACACGATAACTGAATGTATTCAATACTTCATACAAAATCCTTTGTTGTTAATGACAGCTTCGAGATGCCTCATTTATGGAAAAACTAGTCGCATGCATTGCTTGGGTGTGATTTTGGCCCATTCTTCTACACAAATGTCTTCAAATCTTGAAGGTTCCATTGGACTCTTCTATGAACTCTGATCTTTAGTTCCTTCCATAGATTTTCTATTCGATTCAAGTCAGGTGATTGGCTGGGCCATTCTAGCAGCTTTATTTTCTTTCTTTGAAACCAATTGAGTTTCCTTGGCTTTGTGTTTGGGATCATTGTCTTGCTGAAATGCCTTGTTTCATCTTCATCATCCTAGTAGATGAAAGCAGATTTTTATCAAGAATGTCTTGGTACATTTTCCCATTCATCCTTCCTTCAATGATATGAAATTTGCCAGTACCGTATGCTGAAAAACAGCCCCACACCATGATGTTCCCACCTCCAAACTTGAGTGTTGGGATGGTGTCTTTGGGGTGATGTGCAGTACCATTTGACCTCCAAACATGGTGCGTATTATGGCATCCAAAGAGTTCATTTTTGGTCTCATCTGACAAGACTACATTCTTCCAGTATTCCCCAGGCTTGTCTAAATGTTGTGCAGCAAACTTTAAATGAGCTTCAACATGCTTTTTCTTCAGCAATGGACTCTTGCATTGTGAATGTGCACACAGGCCATGGCGGTTAAGTGCATTACTTACTGAGACAATTGTTCCTGTTAATTCCAAGTCTTTTCTTATCCACAAGTGCTCCTTGACTCTTGGACAACTCTTCTGATAATTCTTTTAACTCCTCTGTCAGAAATATTGCGAGGAGCACCTGGTCATGTCCTTTTTATGGTGAAATTATGTTCTTTCCACTTCCGGATTATGGCCCCAACAGTGCTCAATGGAACATTCAGAAGTTTGCAACCAATGCCATCAGTATGTTTTGCAACAATAAGGTTGTGAAGGTTGCTTTGCTTTTACCCATCATGAGATGTTTCTTGTTTCTTGAGTTACCTTTTTATAGGCCATCAATTGAGACTAAACCAGCTGATATTAATTTGCACTGACAAGGGGCAGGATTGCTTTTTAATTACTGATAGATTTCAGCTGGTGTCTTGGCTTTCCATGCCTTTTTGTACCTCCCTTTCTTTGTGTGTCCAATACTTTTCCCCTGTGTCATTCCATTTTATTACACAGAATTTCATTTCTGAACTTATTTGTTTTGGTTTCTTTGTATGTATTGATTGCATGGGTTGTTACCGATATGTGATGAAAATTTCGTGTCAATAGCTCCTTTAGGATATATTTACCTAGAAAAATGGTGACATGTTCAATACTCATTTTATCCGCTGTAAAGTATGTGAAATTACAATATGGTTTATCTTGAATGAGGAAACATTAAAAGAAGTATGAAAAGACACTTTCACAAGAAATAATGAACATATCCTACTTCTGTGTTACAGTTATCTGACACAATATAGTAGACAGACTTCATTTTTTCACGTTCAGTAAAAACCTTTTGGCACCGATGATGTGATAAGGCTGAGTTCCTAATCATAACAATCTCATTTTCACAAGGAAGAAGGAAGCCGGCAATATTTTAATATTCTCCAACACATATCTGTCCCCTATAGACAGTTCACACTGAACTTATACCAAGGAGTGTAAAACGAATGTTCATAGGCTATTTCCTATGCAGGTCAAATGTTTTTCATTGACTTTAATACGGAAATCGCAGGCTGGGGGGAGGGACAAGACCTGTAATTGATACTTAACACTGGCCAAAACTGTTCTGAAAAGTCAAGACATCTGCTCTGCCAGACAGACCTGCGTAAATCTCGGGGCTGGAAGGACAGAAATTCTAACATGGTTCCCCTGTATTAATTTCATTAGTATATTTAGCTGTTTTGAAATAAATCTAAATACACAACTGAAATACATATACTGATTTACCTGTCAAAGTAATGTAATTCTGTGCAGCCAGTCTTGTATTCAAGCACCACTACCAGGCAGGTCCTCAAACTCCACTCCAGACAGGGGCAACACAGATTGGCCAAGGCAGTGGGACAAAATGTCAGCTTCCAGCAGAGCCTTTTCTGGCTTAGAAGCACTCTGATTGGAGGAAAGGACAACTACACAAAGCCCAATGATAACTGGTGTGTGTGTGCGTTGGATGGGGGATGGGGGAGTTACATCCAACATCATTTCAATAAAATGGAATGTAGCACTCTCCTAGAGTAGGATGCTTTTGTATTCAAGGGAGAAGTGATTGTTTGGCCTGATCTGTTCAGGGTTTCACAGGCTGGGAGTTTGATTGCTTCCCCCTGCCTGTAGAAGAAGCTTCCAGAGCTTACGGTGGGAGACTCAAAATAACCAGCCTGAATGAGAGTGTCCAGAAGAAGGCTGAAATGGTAACAAGTAGTCTGAAGCACTAGAGAGCTGGGTTCCTTCTCACCAGGAGGGTTCCAGAGCCTGAGGGGCTACTGCCTTTAGGGGGCCCATGGACTGTACAGCTGTTCTAGAGGCCTCACTGGTGTCAGGGCCAAGGGCCTGGATGGACTTTGCTAGAAGCTGATTGCAGAACCTCACCACAAGGGATCTGGTCTAGAGAAGAACTGTCTCGTCCACTGGATTGTGTACAGAGGAAGCTGTTGTGGGGACTTGTGAGTAAAGACCCCAAACTTATCTCTGTGACTGAAGTGTTCTGGAGATTGCACTGGATACCAGCAGTTGTGCATCAGTGCAAGGTAACCAGATGCCAAAGAGACTTGCCTCATGGTCCCCAGCTGTGAGGAATTAGTCTGCCCAACACCCACAAATACTCAAGGAGAAGATTGTCCTCTAAATGCTATGTACTAATCATCTTGGAGTATCCCATGCCCTAACCCCTGCTCTTGGTAAAGTGGCAATAAATTCCACAAAGACATCTGCTATACCATCCGTAGGCAACCTGGGGCCCTCCAGCTGTTGTGGAACTATATTTCCCATGAGGCATTACAAGGCTGGCAGTTACAATTACTCCCAGAGGCATGATAGGACTTGTAGTTCTGCAACGGCTGGAGGGCCCCAGGTTGCCTACCCCTGTCCTAGACTAATTTATTGGAGTGTATAGACTGGTGCTTGGGTGACTGGCAGCCTCTGTACTAATTAAAAAGGTCCAGGTCAGTGGTGGCCCATCCATACGGGGCGCAGAGGCGCCGCCCTCCTAATCCATGCCCCCAGCCCCTAATTTACACACAGGGCACCAGATGCATGGATTTCAATGTTTTTTTTTAAGTACATGAAGTACATGATTAGAGCCTGAGGCTTTAATTGGCTTCAAAAAAGGGTTGTTTGACAATAGCGAGTTAATATTCGCTATTGTCTTCCTGATTCTCCTCCCGGCCAATTAGGAAACGGGTCGTGAGACCTGATTGGCCAGGGAGTCTTAGGACTCACTTCCTGTTTGGCCGACAGGAGAAACAATGGTCCCCCGCAGCAAGAAGTAGCAGCGAGGAGCAGCTGCCCTACCCCGGATCCTTGTCATCTGCCTCCTAAGGTAAGGAGGCCGCTGATCGTCCGTCTCCCGCGGGGGAGGGGGATTGCCAGCTTCCCGTCCATCTCCCTTGCACGCGCGTGGGGGTCTCGATGGTGTGCCGCTCCCCCAAAATATTGAGCACCAGCCGCAACTGGTTCAGCTGTTACCAGCGGCCCCTAGGTATTGCCACAAGAAGCTTTGGGTAGCCCCCTTGTGATAGCATTAAAGTTAGAGGAGAAATAGATCCAAACCTCTTTTGCCTCTACTTTCCCTATAGATCACAGGAGTGCATTTGGTTCGGCACTCTTGTGACCTATTTTCAGCCAACAGTGGGCTAAAGCTGGCTGTCGGCTGACATTACTGAGCTGGTCCAGGTTCTGAAGGGATCCTGACTTTAAAGTTGGGATCAACTAAGATTCCAGACCAGTATCCGGCTCAGCCTCTCAGATTGAAGCTGAGAGCTTGAGCCAGCCCCCACTCCCCATAGCCTGGCACTCCGGTGAGTGCTGGAAGGGGAGAGCAGTGACTGGCAGAACTCTCAGTTCTCAATCTTAGAGATGGCAGGGGACAGTAATTTCTAGCAAAAAATGTAGCTTTTAACATGCGGGCAAAAAAATGTAAAAATTACTCCAATAGGCATGTGACTAAATCACCCCCACCCTGAAAATTGTTTGAATGTCAAACAGTGGAACACCTATGCAATGCAGCTTGACAACATAGTAATTCGATGACCTGTAAAGCAGCCGATGAACTTCCGACAAGGTATATAAGGGAGGGAAGGTTTTGTAGTCAGTGTTACATACATTGGTATGTAACTTTTACTCTTCCTAACTTCTAACTTGCTTTCCTGGGAAGTTCTGGAGTGACAGCAGAAGACACATCTATAAGAAGGTTTTACATCATAGACTGGATGGAACACAGCACTTTTCATATTGATCTACGGACAAAGAGGGCTCAGAATATGCACATTTCTATTCTCATCTCATTACTAACCCTAATTATGTCAATTGATGAGCCTTGTTTTGCTGGTTTTCTTACAGCTGCACAGGGTCATTTTCTATTCTGTAATGTGTTTAAGTTAAAGTAGAATTGAACTCAAAAAGTGAAGGTTTGCTATGTTATAGGGAACTTCTAGAAATGTTAACTGTATCTTAATCAGTAAGTTGAAAAAATGTTCCTTTTGTCTGCGATTCGTCCTGAAAAATAGAACTTTCAGATACGCGAGTGTGCCTAAGCACTTCTATATTTACAGCCTCATAGCAGTGAACGATCTAAGGCACTTCTGCTTTTGACTGCTAGTCTTAGTAGATTTGGAGGGGGATTTGGTGATATTACTACAGGCATACTCCACTTTTAAGTACACAATGGGGTTTATTTACTAAAGATGGAAAGTGCAAAATCAGGCTCACTTCTGCATAGAAACCAATCAGCTTCTAACCCCAGCTTCTTCAATTAGGCTTTGGTAATAAAACCTGGAAGCTCATTGGTTTCTATGCAGAAGTGAGCCTGATTTTGCACTTTCCAGCTTTAGTAAATAAACCCCATTGTGTACTTAAAAGTGGGGTATGCCTGTACTGTGCTGCTTACTGTTCTTGACATGAGAAAACAAAATCCTGCCTCTACCAAGATGATGGTCTTCACACAGAGACACAGTCTAGAACAAGGCATGGTAAGTCAGTAATGGGAAAAAGATCAGATGCATGGAGACCACAGGTAATACTGATGACTAATTCTTTGTCTTCTGCTTGCTTTGTTTTTGACAGCTCTTTTACAGTTCAGTTCCTCTTTAGGTTTTTCACATATATGCAAATTGGATGCGTTTTGAATTGTGTCCAATTCGCATTACATGTGAACTAAACTGGCTTCCTTTGGAGCCGGTTCACATATCTGTGGGCCAGACGCAGTGCTTTTCTCAAAAGAGTCCTGCGTGATTTGAGGTCCGGTTCAGGTGTGATTTCAAGTGTGATACACTTAACAAATTCACACCTGAACTACACCTAAACCACACCTGAACCAGTGAACGAAACCGCACCGGACTCCTTTGAAAAATCGAAATGAAACCGTGCCCGGACATAGGTGAACCTAGTCTTAGAGTGTGTGTATAGCCAAAACTCAGTTTTGGATACAGTGTGGAATGATTAGAACCCTTTTATGTTACTATAGACAACAAATAGCCACCACAACAATATTCATAGATCTCGTTGGCTATTTTTTTGTCTATAGTTTTACACATTGTCTACATTGGCCATGCATCCTCCACAAGGAAGGTTTAGGTGTGGGATGGATGTTTCTCCATGCTCTCTTTTGCTGTCTGGGGAGCTTCACCCTTCTATTTGTCCTGGTGACCATTGTCACTGAGACAGAAAGTGATGGGAAATCCAAAATGTTACAGTTTTCACCAGAACAAGAGGTGAGGGTAAATCTTCCAATGGGTGCACCTTTTCTGTTGATAACTGTCTGAGAACAGAATTCCCCCACATTTTGTAGAGATTTCCTTTCATGTTTTGTTGAGTCTTCAAAACACGAAGAGAAGACAAATCTCAACAGGACACAGACAGCAGAAAAAATAAACTGGCAGGGGTTATCCATTTGTCCACACTCTATCCAAAACTGAGAAAGAAGTGTTGACTATAGATAGACTGTTTGAATTTAGGAACATTTAAAATTGACACATATTGAGTAGTAATTTAAACAAAAAAACAGACACACATTTACTTTTTATTTATGAGAACATGGGACAGTTGGATTTTTTCAAACCAAAACTATCAACTTCAACAGCAAAGGGTCCATGGAAAGGAGTTTTTTTTTGGCAGCTGTGGTAGCAGTTTTCCGGTGTACAGGCATACCCCACTTTTAAGTACGCAATGGGCTTTATTTACTAAAGCTGGAAAGTGCAAAATCAGGCTCACTTCTGCATAGAAACCAATGAGCTTCCAGGTTTTATTACCAAAGCTTAATTGAACAAGCTGGGGTTAGAAGCTAATTGGTTTCTATGTAGAAGTGAGCCTGATGTTGCACTTTCCAGCTTTAGTAAATAAACCCCATTGTGTACTTAAAAGTGGGGTATGCCTGTAATCAGTAGGAATTTAATGGCTTCCTTATAACAAATGTGGCCATAGGTATCAAAGCTTAGCTTTGCTGCTATGTATAACTATCCCCATTGTCTTTTGACTCACTTTATAAACCAGCCCAAAGCTTTGCTATTATTTTCTTGGGGCATGTAAAAAAAGAAGATGATCAGATGGTTAAGATTTTCTTCTGACTTCTCGCTGTTCCCATCAGTTTGGTAAAGTTAAGTCTAGTGACTATACGGAGGACATATGAAGGTTGTCAATATTAGCCTCTTTCACTGAAAAGGGCTCTGATGGGGACCCTAATATCAGAGGGTCTCTTATAGGAACCCTGATGTAAGAGGGGACTCCTAAGGTGGACTATGATGGGGACACTGTTGTAAGGGAGGATTTTGATTGGTTTTACTGAAGTTCTTTATCTTTTGTTTTGAATAATATCATGCTAGTTCCAGAAAAAAAAAAAGATCCAAGTAAAACGTATTTATTAATTGATTATTCATTGATATATAAATAGAGATTTTTAGCCCACGAACATTTGTGAAATATACAATTTGGCCCTCATACTTAAGTTTGGGGAGCTCTGCTCTAGAATACAGTATAATATTAATTCTTTAAAGGTACGTAAAGCAGTATTAGACCCAAAAGCAAACATTTATTATATTGCAGCTTACCAATTTTTAGATGTGATGGCTGCATTAGATTTCTTTTTAGGCTTTCTTTCCTTTATTTTCACCTGGTGATCCAGCCAGTAAGTCAGTTGTTTTTCAAATTACAAGCTCTCTTCCATATGCATCAGTTTACAGGGATGACACAAACTATTAAGGGGTGCTTACAATGGTCGGCTTTTATTTATTCATGTTAAACTTTTATTCCAACAGGAATAAACTGTTAGCTGAAACTGATTATAAAATGTGAACTGGGGATTTTCTTCAATTTGTTAGTGTTTTAAATATTCTATATATGATATAAATATCTTATATCTAACACAACCCTCCTCCCAGACTAATAATGTTGCTGTCCAAAAGGTGCCCCCTGTGCTCATTCATCCAGAGTGAGGGCGCTCTAATACAAGAGGTGTATTACTGGCCAGATCACCAGATGAAAGTCTTAGAAAAGAAAACTAATGTGGCCACCACATCTAATGATTCATAAGCTGAAATATATTACATTTTTGGTTTTGCATTTAACCGCTTCAGCCCGGAAGATTTGGCTGCTCAATGACCAGGCCATTAGCACGGTCGTGCGACGCTGTACCCAAACAAAATCATCCTTTTTTCCCACAAATAGAGCTTTCTTTTGGTGCCATTTGATCGCCTCTGCGGTTTACACAATAGGGGTTATTTACGAAAGGCAAATCCACTTTGCGCTAAAAGTGCAAACTACAATTGCAAAGTGCACTTGAAATTGCACTGCAAGTGCACTTGGAAGTGCAGTCGCTGTAGATCCGAGGGGGACATGCAAGGAAAATAAAAAACAGCATTTTAGCTTTCACATGATTGGATGATAAAATCAGCAGAGCGTCCCCTCATTTCAGATCTACCCCTCAGATTTACAACGACTGCACTTCCAAGTGCAATTTCAAGTGCACTTTGCTCTTGTAGTTTGCACTTGTAGTGCAAAATGGATTTTCCTTTCGTAAATAACCCCCAATAGCTTTTACTTTTTGCTATAATAAATATCCCACATTTTTTATCAAAAAAAAAAAAAAAAATTTCCTCAGTTTAGGCCGATATGTATTCTTCTACATATTTTTGTTTAAAAAAAAAAATTGCAATAAGTGTATATTCATTGGTTTGCGCAAAAGTTATAGCATCTACAAATTAGGGGATAGATTTGTGGCATTTTTATTATTATTATTTTTTTTTACTAGTAATGGCGGCGATCTGCAATTTTTATCGGGACTGCGACATTATGGTGGACACATGTCCGCCATAATGTCGCAGTCCCGATAAAAATCCCAGATCGCCGCCATTACTAGTAAAAAAAAAAATAATAATAAAAATGCCACAAATCTATCCCCTATTTTGTAGACGCTATAACTAGAACTTTAAAGCAGGTTAAACATATTCTTAGACATATATAGGATCATTTTAAAGCAAGCCTGTCATCCCATCTTTTAAATAATTTTTGAAATGAAAGAAGCCCATGGTATTGGCATAAGAGATGAGTGAGTTAAAGTGTAAATGTTTTGTCCTGTAACAGTAGACTATAGCTTTTTAAACAGAGCAGGCTTCCCTGTACTTCTCTGTGATCGGTGGCTCTGTCTGTATCCCTTATGACCATCCATGGTGGTCACCAAGATAGGGAGTGAGGGGACATCTCCACAATCAGAAGCAAATAAAACATGACAGGGCTATGAAACCTTCTCTACACTACTTAAAACTACAAAATACATTTTTTTTTATTGTCAATTAAATAAAGCAACATAATGAATACCTATTTTGTAATACACCTTGCTATAAAATATGTTCACTCTACGTCAATGACTTATAACTACAAAGACTAATTGGTAAGTTTACACCTCAATATATTTTTACAGCTTCACCTTCTTTTCAATAAAAATTTGTGGAGAAAAACTTCCTTAAATGTGTTTGTGTCGTTACTTTCTAAAAAAAAACCAAAAAAAAACACTTTGTAAAAAAATAAGGTATCACTCAGGAAATGAGGATAATAAGGCAACCCGGTCTTCAAGACAAATCCACAGACTCACTAGGTTGGCAAAAGGCAACGGAACCAAGCAGTCAGTAAGTCCATTCGTCTGTGTCCTGGCCTCAATAAAGTTTTTGAATTTCGAAGAGCCTGTGGTCTGCTGGAGTTAAAGAATGGAGCTCTTTATCCGCTGAAATTCATGAGTTCATTCTGTTATTCGGGAGTATACACGGTCTACTGGCCCTTTCAATGGCTGATTAGGTCTCAGTGAAAGATAGTTTGTAGGCTGGGCGTTACTCCAAATAATGCAGAGGTGAATAATTCCAGAGAGCTGTAACATAAGGCAAGTCAATACAAGGCCACACCTTGACTATGACGTAGCAGGAAGTGACGTAATAATCCTGTTGCAGTCTGGGACAGTATCAAACTCGGAAGTGGAAGCTGAGTCACGGGGCTTTAACTGCGTGTATACAAACAAAGAAAAAATGAGTAAGTCAAGCTTTGTGTTCCTTTAATATCTTGATTACATGATAGTATTGTAATGAGTACACTCATGTGTTATCAATCATACTCTCTGTACACCGGTTTTGGTGCAATGACAGTAGCATATCTTGGGACGCCATTTTTGGAAATGACTTTGTAATCAGCCATTAGGGGGTCCGTCTTAACAGAACTGGTTTTCCTTTTCTGGGTCGGTGCTTATAGTTTAATAGGACTACAGGCTCCCTAGGGATCTCCTAGGGAACCCAGCGGTGAGGGCTCTGTATCTGACCATCGATCTCCGAGGATGCATTGCTGCCATCAGTAGTGAGATTTATTATTACAGTTGTCTTTACAGTGTATACACATTATATAAACATCATGCACAACACAATACATATATAATCAGTACATTTTTACAACTGCCAAGGTTAGGGTAATATACAATACCCCTTGTGTCCGTGAGCAAGCATACTTTTTCATGCACTCAATACTGGTAAAGAGTAAAGAGCAGTGGCAAGGCACACAGCCCTGTTGCCCATAAGTCGATATATTTGTTAGCCGACATTCCGTTCCTACACTATGTTCACTCTATTTTTTATTCTGTTTATTGAATTTTACATAAACACAAACATCACCCGCACAAGGGTTACTTAGACAGACCGCCAGTGCATTGCGCGGCTGCCAACACAAAAAGAATATAGAATACAAAACTACCCATAGGTGTGTGTAGAAGGCCCACCCTATACCAAGTGAAAACTGAACAGCAAAAAAAAGCCCCCCTAGGCCAACTAGCCTTTCACCCTTTCACTGTATTAGAACAATCAAAGCAAAATATAAAAAACAACATCTTAACCCTTAATGAGAAAAGTTAGACATGTTTGCTGTGGAGTCATCCTTAAGCCATTTATCCCAGATGTTCATACGATCTTTAGTTACTTACTAGGATGTGCTTAAAGCAGACCTTAAGCTAACAAGCAAGGGCCATGTAATACATAAGGGGTGGGCCGAACAGACCCCTGTTCGGTTTGCACCAGAACCTCCGAACACCGCGAAAGTTTGGACCTGAATAATGAACCCCATTAACCACTTGACGACTGCCGCATGACGATATACGTCCACAGAGCGGCACAGGCAGGCAAAAGGACATACATATACGTCCTTGCCTTCCCGCGGGTGGGTGGTCCGATCGGACCCCCCCCCGTGCCAGCGGCGGTCGCCTTTGGTCTGGCAGCGATCAGAGATAAGGGGGAGGCCATCCGATCGTGGCCCCCCCTCGCGATCGCTCCCAACCAATGAGATTCTTCCCCTGCCTCTGTGTAGTACACAGAGGCAGGTGATGTGATGTCATCTCTCCTCGGCTCGGCAGTTTCCGTTTCGGCGCGGAGGAGAGAAGATTGTAATGTGAGTGCACCAAACACACACACAGTAGAACATGCCAGGCACAAATTACACCCCCCTTTACCCCCCAATCCCCCCCCGATCACCCCTCCCCCCCCCTGTCACACTGACACCAAGCAGTTTTTTTTTTTGTTTTTTTTTTATTACTGCATGGTGTCAGTTTGTGACAGTTAGTGTGGTAGGACAGTTACTGTTAGCCCCCTGTAGATCTAGGGTACCCCCCTAACTCCCCCTAATAAAGTTTTAACCCCTTGATCACCCCCTGTCGCCAGTGTCGCTAAGCGATCATTTTTCTGATCGCTGTATTAGTGTCACTGGTGACGCTAGTGAGGGACGTAAATATTTAGGTTCGCCGTCAGCGTTTTATAGCGACAGGGACCCCCATATACTATCTAATAAATGTTTTAACCCCTTGATTGCCCCCTAGTTAACCCTTTCACCACTGATCACCGTATAACCGTTACGGGTGACGCTGGTTAGTTCGTTTATTTTTTTATAGTGTCAGGGCACCCGCCGTTTATTACCGAATAAAGGTTTAGCCCCCTGATCGCCCGGCGGTGATATGCGTCGCCCCAGGCAGCGCCAGATTAGCGCCAGTACCGCTAACACCCACGCACGCAGCATACGCCTCCCTTAGTGGTATAGTATCTGAACGGATCAATATCTGATCTGATCAGATCTATACTAGCGTCCCCAGCAGTTTAGGGTTCCCAAAAACGCAGCGTTAGCGGGATCAGCCCAGATACCTGCTAGCACCTGCGTTTTGCATTGGTGAATGTTTTGAACGCTACCATACACTAGTTGAGTATTAGCGTAGGGTACAGCATTGCACAGACTAGGCACACTTTCACAGGGTCTCCCAAGATGCCATCGCATTTTGAGAGACACGAACCTGGAACCGGTTACAGTTATAAAAGTTACAGTTACAAAAAAAAGTGTAAAAAAAAAAAAATATATATATATATATATATATATATATATATATATATATATATATATATATATATATATATATATATATATATATATATATATATATATATATATATATATATATATAAAATAAAAAAAAATAGTTGTCGTTTTATTGTTCTCTCTCTCTCTATTCTCTCTCTATTGTTCTGCTCTTTTTTACTGTATTCTATTCTGCAATGTTTTATTGTTATTATGTTTTATCAAGTTTGCTTTTCAGGTATGCAATTTTTTTATACTTTACCGTTTACTGTGTTTTATTGTTAACCATTTTTTTGTCTTCAGGTACGCCATTCACGACTTTGAGTGGTTATACCAGAATGATGCCTGCAGGTTTAGATATCATCTTGGTATCATTCTTTTCAGCCAGCGGTCGGCTTTCATGTAAAAGCAATCCTAGTGGCTAATTAGCCTTTAGACTGCTTTTACAAGCAGTGGGAGGGAATGCCCCCCACCGTCTTCCGTGTTTTTCTCTGGCTCTCCTGTCTCAACAGGGAGCCTGAGAATGCAGCCGGTGATTCAGCCAGCTGACCATAGAGCTGATCAGAGACCAGAGTGGCTCCAAACATCTCTATGGCCTAAGAAACCGGAAGCTACAAGCATTTCATGACTTAGATTTCGCCGGATGTAAACAGCGCCATTGGGAAATTGGGAAAGCATTTTATCACACCGATCTTGGTGTGGTCAGATGCTTTGAGGGCAGAGGAGAGATCTAGGGTCTAATAGATCCCATTTTTTTCAAAAAAAGAGTACCTGTCACTACCTATTGCTATCATAGGGGATATTTACATTCCCTGAGATAACAATAAAAATGATTAAAAAAAAAAATGAAAGGAACAGTTTAAAAATAAGATAAAAAAGCAAAAAAATAATAAAGAAAAAAAAAAAAAAGCACCCCTGTCCCCCCCCTGCTCTTGCGCAAAGGCGAACGCAAGCGTCGGTCTGTAAACAGCAATTGCACCATCCATGTGAGGTGTCACCGCGAACATCAGATCGAGGGCAGTAATTTTAGCAGTAGTTTTAACAGTAGACCTCCTCTGTAAATCTAAAGTGGTAACCTGTAAAGGCTTTTAAGGGCTTTTAAAAATGTATTTAGTTTGTCGCCACTGCACGTTTGTGCGCAATTTTAAAGCATGTCATGTTTGGTATCCATGTACTCGGCCTAAGATCATCTTTTTTATTTCATCAAACATTTGGGCAATATAGTGTGTTTTAGTGCATTAAAATTTAAAAAAGTGTGTTTTTTCCCCAAAAAATGCGTTTGAAAAATCGCTGCGCAAATACTGTGTGAAAAAAATGAAACACCCACCATTTTAATCTGTAGGGCATTTGCTTTAAAAAAATATATGTTTGGGGGTTCAAAGTAATTTTCTTGCAAAAAAAAAATAATTTTTTCATGTAAACAAAAAGTGTCAGAAAGGGCTTTGTCTTCAAGTGGTTAGAAGAGTGGGTGATGTGTGACATAAGCTTCAAAATGTTGTGCATAAAATGCCAGGACAGTTCAAACCCCCCCAAATGACCCCATTTTGGAAAGTAGACACCCCAAGCTATTTGCTGAGAGGCATGTCGAGTCCATGGAATATTTTATATTGTGACACAAGTTGCGGGAAAGAGACAATTTTTTTTTTTTTTTTTTGCACAAAGTTGTCACTAAATGATATATTGCTCAAACATGCCATGGAAATATGTAAAATTACACCCCAAAATACATTCTGTTGCTTCTCCTGAGTACGGGGATACCACATGTGTGAGACTTTTTGGGAGCCTAGACGCGTACGGGACCCCGAAAACCAAGCACCGCCTTCAGGCTTTCTAAGGGCGTAAATTTTTTATTTCACTCTTCACTGCCTATCACAGTTTCGGAGGCCATGGAATGCCCAGGTGGCACAAAACCCCCCCAAATGACCCCATTTTGGAAAGTAGACACCCCAAGCTATTTGCTGAGAGATATAATGAGTATTTTGCAGACCTCACTTTTTGTCACAAAGATTTGAAAATTGAAAAAAGAAAAAAAAATGTTTTTTCTTGTCTTTCTTCATTTTCAAAAACAAATGAGAGCTGCAAAATACTTACCATGCCTCTCAGCAAATAGTTTGGGGTGTCTACTTTCCAAAATGGGGTCATTTGGGGGTGGTTTGTGCCACCTGGGCATTCCATGGCCTCCGAAACTGTGATAGGCAGTGAAGAGTGAAATCAAAAATTTACACCCTTAGAAATCCTGAAGGCGGTGATTGGTTTTCGGGGCCCCGTACGCAGCTAGGCTTCCAAAAAGTCCCACACATGTGGTATCCCCATACTCAGGAGAAGCAGCTAAATGTATTTTGGGGTGCAATTCCACATATGCCTATGGCCTGTGTGAGCAATATATCATTTAGTGACAACTTTGTGCAAAAAAAAAAAAAAATGTGTCACTTTCCCGCAACTTGTGTCAAAATATAAAATATTCCATGGACTCAACATGCCTCTCAGCAAATAGCTTGGGGTGTCTACTTTTCAAAATGGGCTCATTTGGGGGGGTTTTGTGCCATCTGGGCAATTTATGGCCTTCAAAACTGTGATAGGTAGTGAGGAGTGAAATCAAAAATTTACACCCTTAGAAATCCTGAAGGCGGTGATTGGTTTTCGGGGCCCAGTACGCGGCTAAGCTCCCAAAAAATCCCACACATGTGGTATCCCCGTACTCAGGAGAAGCAGCTGAATGTACTTTGGGGTGCAATTCCACATATGCCCATGGCCTGTGTGAGCAATATATCATTTAGTGACAACTTTTTGTAAATATTTTTTTTTTTTTTGTCATTATTCAATCACTTGGGACAAAAAAAATAAATATTCAATGGGTTCAACATGCCTCTCAGCAGTTTCCTTGGGGTGTCTACTTTCCAAAATGGGGTCATTTGGGGGGGTTTTGTACTGCCCTGCCATTTTAGCACCTCAAGAAATGACATAGGCAGTCATAAACTAAAAGCTGTGTAAATTCCAGAAAATGTACCCTAGTTTGTAGACGCTATAACTTTTGCGCAAACCAATAAATATACGCTTATTGACATTTTTTTTACCAAAGACATGTGGCCGAATACATTTTGGCCTAAATGTATGACTAAAATTGAGTTTATTGGATTTTTTTTATAACAAACAGTAGAAAATATCATTTTTTTTCAAAATTTTCGGTCTTTTTCCTTTTATAGCGCAAAAAATAAAAATGGCAGAGGTGATCAAATACCATAAAAAGAAAGCTCTATTTGTGGGAAGAAAAGGACGCAAATTTCGTTTGGGTACAGCATTGCATGACCGCGCAATTAGCAGTTAAAGCGACGCAGTGCCATATTGCAAAAAGTCCTCTGGTCCTTAGGCAGCATAATGGTCCGGGGCTGAAGTGGTTAAAGTCAATAGGACCCGAACATCAAAAATCAAAAGTGCCCATTTTGAAGGCTTATATGCAAGTAATTGGGCATACAATCATAGGTGTCCGGGTCCTGCCCTGGGGGACATGTATCAATAAAAAAAAAAAGTTTGTGAAAAACGTCATTTTTAAATGAGCAGTGATTGTTTTATTTTTAAAGTGAAAGCCTAAAAATGAAAAATGCCTTCCAATATAGTGCCTGGGGGGTCCCCTTAGTCTACCTGTAAAGTGGCAGATCTGTACCATGTCTAGAATCTGCTACATCAATAATTCCATTTGTCACGGAACGTCCCACACTCCGCTTGAGTGCTTCCGTCATATACCGCTTCCTAAGTTCTGGAACACGAGTCCAATGGATCTGGCTATAGGAACCCCAAGAACTAGACAACACCAGTCTTGGAGCACATCAGAACTAACTTTTTATTTGAGATCTCACACACATTTATACAGCAGGGATGACTCAAAGCTAACCTAATTAACATGAGCTAATTTACTACAAAATGTACCCAGACCAGATGACAGACTAGTGGGCACCGAGCTTCACACATTAAAGCGGAGCGGCACCGAAAAAATTTTTTTTAAAAGTCAGCAGCTACAAATACTGCAGCTGCTGACTTTTAAAACATGGACACTTACCTGTCCAGGGCGCCCGCGATGTCGGCACCCGAGGCCGAAGCGTCTCTCCGTCCTCGGGTGCTGCCGCCTCCATCTTCGGTAAGGGAATCAGGAAGTGAAGCCGTGCGGCTTCACTTCCCGGTTCCCTACTGCGCATGCGCGAGTTGCGCAGCGCAATACGAATGGTCCCTGCTGCCTCTGGCGTGTGTTTCCCAGCAGGCAGCGGGGGGGGGGAACAGGATGTGGCGTAAATACCCGCAGATTCTGCGGCTATCTACGCCGGAAGTGGGTACAGATACCTGTAATATACAGGTATCTGTACCCCCCTCCCCCCTGAAAGGTGCCAACTGTGTCACCGGAGGGGGGGAGGAATCTAATGAGTGGAAGTTCCACTTTTGGGTGGAACTCCACTTTAATATAAACACAATAGCTGGAGCTAATTACAATTAACAATACAAACAACAATCTACCCCCTCCTCAGCCTAGACCATTCGTCTCCTAGCCAGTGCTGGTGGCTAATGTGATCAGCTCTCTCAATTAACATAAACACAGGTTGATGACACCAGCATCTCCTCACAGGATGTGTCCCAACAGAATGAATCAGTCTTATCAGCAGGGGGCTGCTGGAGGAACCCCCCCTCCCTCTTCAGGGACACAGATCCACAGCAAGGAGTCCCCAACAGAATCAAACAACAAACAATATATACATATATACACGACTGAGTCCGATTAGTACAGTTCAGACCGGACCTCCAATTCACCCCACAAAGAGCACCTTCCATTGAAAATCCAGGGCACATAATCAAAAGGCAACAGGCTTGCATTCAGTCCTCTCCAACAGCCTCTGTCCCGGCTAGGTCTGTGACACCATTTATAAAGCTAAAAAAAAAAATGACATTTTCCCTGCAAGCTGTCTTTATTTTGCTCAGCAACAGCTGGGAACCTGTGTGTACGATGAGGCCACAATGCAGTGCACTGGGAACAAGATTAGAGTGGATACATTCTGGTGTCACTTTGACTTTGTATAGAAGTAACAGGTGTGTAAAAATTGCTCTTTGGGTGTCGGTGGCACCTTCCCACCATAACCCTATAGAGGTAGTCTTGATGAAAGCAAGAATTGGCCTTGCTGTAAAAAATTGCAATGATATGCACAGAAAAATGACTCTTTGGGTGGCGGGGGCGCCTTCCCAAGGTAACCCTGTTATTATTATATACGATTTATATAGCGCCAACAGTTTACGCAGCGCTTTACAATGTAGAGGGGGGACAGCACAATTACAGTACAGTTCAATACAGAAGGGACAGGAGGGCCCTGCTCATAGAGCTTACATTCTAAAGGGAGGTGGTAGTGGTACAAAAGGTAATAGATGCGTGGAATGATTTGATGGGGGTGGCTCAGGGACAGTTGTTATGTGGGTGTGGGATAGGCTTCCCTGAATAAGTGAGTTTTCAAGGATCTCCTAAAGGTGGACAGGTTAGGGGCTGATCAGACATACTGGGGCAGGGAGTTCCAGAGGATGGGAGAGACACTGGAGAAGTCCTGAAGGCGAGCATGGGAAGAGGTAACAATGGAGCTATAGAGCAGGAGGTCCTGGGAGGAGCGGAGGGGATGATTCTGCAGATGAGGTTCGTGATGTAGCTGGGGGCGATGTTGTGGATGGCCTTGTATGTTGTGGTTAGCATTTTGATTTTTTTACGGTGGGGTAGGGAAAGCCAGTGAAGGGATTGGCAGAGAGGACCAGCAGTCACGGATCGGTTAGTGAGGTGTATTAGTCTAGCAGCAGCATTCATAATAGACTGAAGGGGGGATAGCCTGCGTAAGAGTAGGCCATTAAGGAGAGAGTTGCAGTAGTCAAGGCGGGAAATAATCAAGGAGTGAATACGTTTCTTTGTGGTGTCATTAGTCAGGAAGGGTCGAATTCTGGAGATGTTGCGGAGATGCTTTAGGAACCCTATAGAGGTACTATTGCAATGATATGTATATGGTTGGTGTTTTTGCCACGTTTGCAGATAGCAACAGTGCGATCTGCTGCAGATGTGCTGAAAAAGGCCCACACAGCTGAGCTTTGGGGAGTGGGTCGAGAGATAACAGCCGCAGAATGTGATGGAATAGGGTGGCTGCTCTCTACTCTTTCTTGATGCCGACCTCCTTGGGGTTGTGCCGCCTCACCTTCAGTTTCCCCCCCTGCTCTATCTGGCACCCAAGTCGCATCAGTGACCTCATCATCGTCATCATCATTTCCATCTTCATCATTACCACGGGAGACAACTTGGCAATACGCTGCGGCTTTGGGAACATGAATGCCAATTTGTCTACCAGTGTTCCTCCCTCTCTCTAGGCTCATTTTCCTGTCATCCGCAACCTCAGAACCAACATCTGAATCCAGTAATGGCTGGGCATCATCAAGGAGAAAGTGGCTGACGCTGTTGTCAAATAACTCAGCTTACTCCTCAATGGCTTATGTTGGGGCTATGGCAGAAATAGATGTGGACAAAGAAGCAGGTTTATCCACTCTGGCAACTGCAAGGGACTGCACACTTGTCTCTGCTTGTGTGACAGAGGATGAGGAGGATGAGAAAGGTTTAGTAAGCCAGTCCACCACCTCCTCTACATGCTGTGGCTGGATAGCAGAGACAAACTCACTAAACAGAGGAAATGATGCCCTGCCTGAGGACTGACCACCATGTCCACCTTTGCCTGTGGACACATTTGTTGCTGACCCCCTTACAGTGCCAAGGGAACGTCTGCCTCTCCTTGTTGTCCTCCCAGACATTATTGGGATAGAGGGGGCGGTGCTTATAAGCAAATGTAAAGAGGAAGTTGAAATGTGTACGTAAATGCACTTTAATCAATGTAAAGAGGTGTTTGTAGCGCTTTAATTTGAGTACTCACGCTGCACAGACACACTCCACGGATACACTATAATATCCTGCAAAACGTACAGTGACGCACTGGCAGTAAATGGTGTTAAACTGGCAGTAACGCACAAAACTATATGGCATTAAACTGGCAGTAACACACAAAACTATATGGCGTTAAACTGGCAGTAACTCACACAAAACTATGTGGTGTTAAACTGGCAGCAACGCACACAGAAGTAAAGGGCATTAAACTGGCAGTAACGCAATCAAATAGACGATGTTCAACCATCACTACACTGACGCTATCTGAACTGTCCCTACTTTAGCTATACACTAATGTAAAGATTAGTGACACGGTCTCACTACACTACACTGAAACTATCTGAGCTGTCCCTACTCTACACTAATGTATGTATGAATGACACAGTCTCACTGCACTACAGTGAAACTATCTGAGCTGTCCCTACTCTAGCTGCACACTATACAAATCTGAATGATGGTCCTCCTCACTACACTCACACTATCCCTAGACTGACACTAAACTAATATTCTACACTGACAATTGAAGCAAAATAGCACAGTATAGCACACTAACTAACTAATAGCACTGAACAGAGACCTGTTCTATCTCTCTCCATGCCGAAAGCACACTGAAAATGGCTGCCATTGAAAGAATACTTTTATACTATGGGGCGGGAATGAGCCATGATTGGATAAAGTCATGATGACAGTGTCCAATCATGACTCTGACAGTGCTCTGTGCCCTGATTGGCTGAAGCTTCCACTGCTTCAGCCAATCAGGGCTTGCAATGCATTGTGGTTGGTTCGGGGGGGTCGAACAAATGGTCGAACAACCTGTTTGTTCGGCTGTTCGTCAAATGTTCGGCCCGAGCATAAGTAACTTAATAATAAATTGCAGCATATAGTGCGGAACAAAGTTGGAAAATATACTCACCTTACCGCCAGCTACAGCACTGATCCATCTGGGGAGATCCCAAAGAATGCCGACTACCCCAAACCTCATGAGATGATATTCCAGCACAATGTGGGATCATCTTTCTATAAGATTTGGCATACCCAGCATGCCTTGAGATCTTGCTGGAAGGATGGTAATATTAACCTCACCCAGGCACCATGGATGGTAGTCAGGGGTAAGGTAAGTATATTTACTAACTCTTTTTCCCATAGGTTTTATTTCATTTTTATAATTTGCTAGTATAATATCTCAATTACATGAGAGAAGACAAAGAAAAGTATTAACCTGCTTCACATACAGGGGTGTAACTATAGCTAAAGCACACTGTGCACCTGCTTTGGGGCCCCAAAGCTGTCTGGTTACACAGGGATGTATGCAAGAACTAATAGCATTTCACAAATACATTTAGATGAAATGAAGATATATAACATTTGGAAACCTTTATACAATGGTTATAAAACATATAATAATGTGTATCACTAGAGAAATTACATTTAAGCTAGGGATTAGGGAGACATAGAGCCCCTTAATGGTTTTGACCTGGGGCCGAACTTCCCAGTTAGGGCTCTGACCACATACCAGGTATCCTCCAATGCTAAGTAGAAAGGTTGCGTTGATACTGAGCATTTGCACAAGTACTCGCACAAGTATTGTGCAAATGCTCCAATACTTGAAAAGTATACCTTTGCGGTGCGATTTGAGCCCATACAAAATGAATGGGCTCAAATCGCACTGCAAAGAATCACATGTGATTTGAACAGGAATGCGGTGCCATTTCTGTCCGAATCGCATGCGGTTTCCCTCATTGCTCCAGGGTGAAATCACTGTGACCAGTCTGGGTTCACACAGGAGTGGTGCGGGAAACTGCATATGATTTGGACAGGAATTGCACCACATTCCTGTTCAAATCCCATGCAATTCTTTGCAGTGGATTTGAGCACATTCATTTTGTATGGGCTCAAATTGCACTGCAAAGGTATCTGTACTCAGTATCAGGGAGTACTTGACCGAAAGTATCGATACTCGTACTCACAGGTATAAAAACCGTATTGGAGCATCCGAACTAAGTAGTAACTACTAGGACTTTACGGATGCTATAAGTCTTTTTAGGTTTTAAAGTGCTAGCATAGCTTCATTCTAATGCCCCGTAAACACGGTCGGATTTTCCGACAAAAATGTTCGATGGGAGCTTGTTGTCAGAAATTCTGACCGTGTGTAGGCTCCATCGGACATTTTCCATTGGAATTTCCATCACACAAAATTTGAGATGCACTACTGGTTGCCCCCCCAAGAGGATTATGTCCCTCCATATATAAGGAAGTGGGAAATGACATTAGACAGGACGTTCACCCAGGCACAACATAGGCAGATAGTAAATCTTGCGTTGAAATCTTCAATATCCACAAGAATCCAAGAAACTAATTTTAAAATAATGACAAGATGGTACCGTACACCCTCATTACTTAATAAACTCTTTCCGGAGATCCCGGACAAATGTTGGAGGTATCAGGAGGAAAGAGGGACTCTACTCCACGTTCTTTGGTCCTGCCCAAAACTGGAGTACTTCTGGAGGGAGATACGGCGGATAGCACAGAAATTTACTGAGTATAACCTTCCAGAAGATCCAGCCCTATTTTTGTTACATGTCTCAAACATACCGGGGGAAACATATAGTAAATTAATTTTGCGCCATCTTATTAACACGGCTAGATCATGTATCGTACGGCAGTGAAGAGATTTGTACCCTCCCACAATTCTTACATGGGTCACATGAATTGAAGAGGTTAATAGGATGGAGGATTTGCTATTATCGGCTCAAAATCGAAAGGAGACATATTTAGAAACTTGGAGCCAATGGAATACATTTAAATTCACGGAGGAAGGGAGTTCCCTCTTTGCTCCTGAGAGTATGTGTAAAAGAGAATGTGGACTTGGGGGTAACCTCACTTTTGTGGATGATGGTATAGTAAACTCGCCTTTTCCTCGGTACGTCTCCCCTATCAGTGTTTTGTTTTTGTTTTTTCCCTCTTTCTATCTTTTTTTCTCCTTTTTTTTTTTTTTTATTTTTTTAGGAATTCTTTCCCTCATGGGGCTTCTTACTTTCTTCTTTTGCCTCTTCAGATATGTAGAGGTTTTTCTTCTTAGTAAAGTATGTTGTCAGGGCATACAAGAGAAGCAGGTCTAATGCCGCGTACACACGGTCGGACTTTCTAGAAAGCTAGGTCCGACGTACTTGCCGCCAGACTTCCGGCGGACTACCGCCGGACTTTCTGAACGGCCGGACTTGCCTACACACGGCCGGACTTTCCGGAATCCGGTCTTCCCGACGGACTTCCGCCGGACTTTCAGAACGAACGGACTTTCCCACACACGGACAAGTCCGTTCATTTTGAACGTGACTTTGGTACGACGGGACTAGAAAAGGAATTCAATCTCGCCGCTTTTTTTGGCGAGATTGAAACCTTGCGAGCCCCGTCGCAGGCCCTTAGGTCTGGTATGGATTATAAAGGGGTACCCCTACGCCGAAAAAACGGCGTGGGGTCCCCCTAAAATCCATACCAGACCCCGATCCGAGCACGCAGCCTGGCCGGTCAGGAAAGGGGGTGGGGACGAGCGAGCGCCCCCCCCCCTCCTGAACCGTACCAGGCCGCATGCCCTCAACATGGGGGGTGGGTGCTTTGGGGGAGGGGGGCGCCCTGCGCCCCCCCCCCCAAAGCACCTTGTCCCCATGTTGATGAGGACAAGGGCCTCTTCCCGACAACCCTGGCCGTTGGTTGTCGGGGTCTGCGGGCGGGGGCTTATCGGAATCTGGGAGCCCCCTTTAATAAGGGGGCCCCCAGATCCCGGCCCCCCACCCTATGTAAATGAGTATGGGGTACATGGTACCCCTACCCATTTACCTAGGTAAAAAGTGTCAGTAATAAAACACAACACAGGTTTTTAAAATAATTTATTAAACAGCTCCGGGGGGGTCTTCTTCCGTCTTCGGGGGTCCCTCCGGTTCATCTTCTCCCGGCGTCCGGTTGGTTCTTCTCCGCTCTCCGGCCTCTTCTCCCGGTGTCGCAGGTCTTCGGCCGGCCCCTCCGCTCTCTTCATGTAGCTCTATTGCGAGCGGAGGTCCGGACTTCTGGGCTTCTGGGCTTCTTGGCTTCTCTTCTCTTCTCTTCTCTTCTCCCAGATGTTGACACGACGCTCTCTCCGGCTGGACTGGTCTCTGAGGGCTGCGTTGTGACTTATATAGGCGGAGACCCCGCCCCCATATGATGTCACAGTCCCTGGGCATGCTGGGACTGTGACGTTTTAGGGGGCGTGGTCGACCACGCCCCCTAAAACGTCACAGTCCCAGCATGCCCAGGGACTGTGACATCATATGGGGGCGGGGTCTCCGCCTATATAAGTCACAACGCAGCCCTCAGAGACCAGTCCAGCCGGAGAGAGCGTCGTGTCAACATCTGGGAGAAGAGAAGAGAAGAGAAGAGAAGCCAAGAAGCCCAGAAGCCCAGAAGTCCGGACCTCCGCTCGCAATAGAGCTACATGAAGAGAGCGGAGGGGCCGGCCGAAGACCTGCGACACCGGGAGAAGAGGCCGGAGAGCGGAGAAGAACCAACCGGATGCCGGGAGAAGATGAACCGGAGGGACCCCCGAAGACGGAAGAAGACCCCCCGGAGCTGTTTAATAAATTATTTTAAAAACCTGTGTTGTGTTTTATTACTGACACTTTTTACCTAGGTAAATGGGTAGGGGTACCATGTACCCCATACTCATTTACATAGGGTGGGGGGCCGGGATCTGGGGGCCCCCTTATTAAAGGGGGCTCCCAGATTCCGATAAGCCCCCGCCCGCAGACCCCGACAACCAACGGCCAGGGTTGTCGGGAAGAGGCCCTTGTCCTCATCAACATGGGGACAAGGTGCTTTGGGGGGGGGGGCGCAGGGCGCCCCCCTCCCCCAAAGCACCCACCCCCCATGTTGAGGGCATGCGGCCTGGTACGGTTCAGGAGGGGGGGGGGCGCTCGCTCGTCCCCACCCCCTTTCCTGACCGGCCAGGCTGCGTGCTCGGATCGGGGTCTGGTATGGATTTTAGGGGGACCCCACGCCGTTTTTTCGGCGTAGGGGTTCCCCTTTATAATTCATACCAGACCTAAGGGCCTGGTATGCCCCGCGCTCGCCGCAATAGGAAGATTTGTTTTTCCTATTGCAGCGAGCGCGAGATGCAGCAACCTGCTCCTCCGTCGTATCTGGTCCTTCGGACTAGCATACAGACGAACGGGCTTTCCGTCAGGAACTGAGTCCGGCGGAGGTACGACGTAAAGATTTGAAGCAGGCTTCAAATCTAAAGTACGTCGGATTTCCGCAAAAATCCGACCGAAACGGTCCGTCGGAAGTCCGATGGAGACCACACACGGTCGGACTTTCCGCCGGACTTTGTCCGGCGGCGTCCGTCGGACTTTTGCAGGTGAAAAGTCCGACCGTGTGTACGCGGCATAACGGAAGAGAGAATGGGGACTATCTCAAATAACTAGCTATTGTTTTTTCTGTAGATGTATTTAAGATAGGAGTAATGCTGTTAATTGGATTTTGAATGGATTCGTTGGAACTCATATGATTGATGGATTAATGAAATTGTTTATTTCTCTATATGTATGACAACTAAAATAAAAAAAAATAAAAAAATTTGAGATCTGGATCTCAAATTTTCCGACGACAAAATCCGTTCTTGCAAATTCCGATCGTGTGTACACAATTTCAACGCAAAAAATTCCAAGCATGCTCGGAATCAAGCAGAAGAACCGCACTAGCTATTGAACTTAATTTTTCTCAGCTCGTTGTACGTGTTGTATGTCACCGCGTTCTTGATGTTCGGAATTTCAGACAAGATTTGTGTGACCGTGTGTATGCAAGACAAGTCAGGGCCAACATCTTTTGGAAAAAATCCATGGATTTTGTTGTTGGAATGTCCGATCGTGTGTACATGGCATTACTATTTCTAAAAGCAAAACCGGTATTAAAAAGATGTGTACTTACCTATTTTAATTATGGCTGAGGCAGCAGACAGAAATTACACTTGGTGCTCTGGATTGAGACAAGTACACACTATAGAGGTATATGCTTTGTTCATATTTCATGTCAGAGGTTTACAATCATTCTAAGTTTAGTTGATTTTTTTTTTTTCAAATCAGCACCAGGGCAGGGACAGTACATACATTGAATGCAAAGTGTTCCTTGTGCTGGTGGCTGCTATGTTTGTTTAAATCTTCATTCCTTTGCCTTTTCCTTCTTCCCCCTGATACCTCTACAGCTATGACCTTCCGGTGTTGTGGGGGTTACCACGAGCAGATGGACCTGTTACGGGCACTCATCAAGAGTTCCAACTATACCCCCTATCAATGGAGGAGAAAGACCTTTCATTCATCCTCCCATCCTCCATGTATAGAGTGCTTTTCATTGTGGGAAGCGATAGTACAGTATCAGAATGGAGCAGTGGAGCAGAAAAGGGGGGGCATAATCGTCACTTTTGATGGGTGCCTGTCACATGTGAATCCGCTCACACTAACCCCCACAGAACTGGAAGATCACCACTGTGGAATGGAGAAATAAAGATTTCAATGACCATAGCAGCCACCACAAAATTATGCTTTTTTAATCCACTGTAAGTACCGTCCCTGGTGCTGATTAAAAAAAGCCAAAAAAACGAAACTAGCTATATCACATTTTTAAGGACATAAAAGCATTTTCTTCAGTGCAATATTTAAAAAAAAACACCTTTCTCGTATTTATTACAAGCTAACACATTGACAAAAAGGGTATTTAAAATAGCGTGCAAATACAAATTTACCAATTTAGTTCAGATGAACAAAAATGCTGGAGACCCGTATACTGTGGACCCCCATAATGTGGACTCCTGTGTTGTTCCATTATAAAAGCCTCAATATGAAGTAATTATTTTGTTTCTCAGTCTAGGATTTTCAAATAGTTGAGGAGTTTCAAAACTTTTTTGGGCTTTTTTATTTTTATGCAATGTTCAGCACAGCTCAACATCCGACCTGTATATGTTGCTTACGGTATGTTTTTCAGAGAAAACTGTCCTTTCGGTGGAGCTTCCCTACCCTGTGCAAGAGACACAACCAGAGCGGCACATGGTGCTAGACATACCTAGACCAGCTGACACGTGGACACAGACCCCGCACTCCATCCCACACTCCATCTCCCTAGTGCGGGAAGGCAGGAAAGGTACTGCACTACTCTGAATACTGTGCTGTGCAGGCTTGAAAGGGGAACTCTAGACAGGGAATGGATTAGAAATCCTGTCAGGGTTTTATCTATGTCCACAGAGGTAGTCTTTAGTTCCTGTGTGGTTACCAGGGTATGATGTGAGGGGCAAGCTCCCCAGTGGGGCCATAAAATGAAAAACCTGACAGGGGTTCTAAGGCTTCATGTACACTGATACCTCCTAAACTTGAGTTTCGGAGCGTTTGGCGTTTTTTTGCCAAAGCTCCTAAACTAAACTCCATAAAAGCCTATCTGTCTATGTAAACATAGGCTTTTAGCAGAGTTTAGGAGCTCACCTTTAGGTCAGGTTAAACCTCCCTCTTCCACATTAATGATAGGAACGGTTTGAACCCGGTGCAAACACAAAACGTGGCAAAATCGAGGTAAAATTTTCCCGGGGCCGCAGTCAGGAGCTGCTAGTGTACATGAAGCCTAACCCTTCCATACTCTGTCTAAAAGTAACAATAATGTTTGGAATGGAGCTCCACTGTTACAAGCTAGCCATGTAATGTTGGAATGCATTTCTCTTTTAAATGATCATCTATCTTATATAGCTCTCTGGTTTTCCTCTCCTTCTTACTTTCATATCTATTTAAAACATACAACTGCTATGGGGCCTAGACGCAAAAGAGGGGCTCTGTGATTAGCTGGTTCTTGGCACTAAGACTCTGCTCCTATGCTTTTGCTAGAACACTCTACCTTCTGCTGAAGCTGAATCCTCCGTCATATTGTGCTCACTCATTGCCTGAGGCCTCCACGCGACAATCTCGGCTATTGACCTGTAGCCAGGAGCTTGCTACTATGCCTGCAATTCAGACATTTTGCCGTGTTATTAATGTGGGGTTGGCTCTCTCTAGTGTTTGCTGGACTCTATGTGTCATTTCCTTTTCTTGTGACAAAACTCAGAGGAATGCATTGTGGGGTGTGTAGTTCAGAATGCTGAAGTTTCCAGTAGGACTGATCTGAACTATGACTAACAGAATGCTGTGTGGAAAGAACAGACTGCTGGGAGAGGACATAAATGGGCTGGCGCGGCCTTGATCTTTCTCATCTTTCTCATGGGACGCCGTTTGACTCTGCCAGCAGGAGGTCTGTGTGAAAGTGAGCTGCTCTTAATTTGTGGCCTACACAGCAGGGAGCCGTTCAGCTATACCCAGAGGGACCTCTGTGGACAGCATTGCTTCTTCCCTTCAGCGGTGATGAAGAAGACTCTATCAGGAACTTTCTCTGTATCCTGGCTCTGGGAAAAGGCGTCCACTGCGCCATGCTGCGGCCTACTTGGATCTGAAGTGCAGGCATCTCTGGATGACCTATAAACAAATGTATCTTACTTGTGCTCCTCACCCTGTCACTGTCTTGCTCGACCTAATAGCTATTTTTATATATCTATAATATATACCTTTGTAGCGCTACCCCTGTAGGAGCCGCTGGTGAACAGGGATCCCCCACCCTGCACAGCTAGGCACACCGAATTTCCACAGCACTCCTGAGACAAGAAACAGTCCAGGAGCTTTGTTTTGTTTTTTATTTAGGGGTTAACTTGAATGGGGTTAGGGGTATTATGGGATGCCATATATATATATATATATATATATATATATATAAAGAACTATCCTTGGGAGGTCCACAGATTGGCTGTCCCTGGGATAAAAAGACAGCTACTTATGGTCAGAAAGGGCAGTCAGAGAGACCATAGATGAAAATAGATATCAAATTTTATTAACGGTTTACACACCGAAAACACTGGTATAAAAACAATTTGTTGCTTTCTATTAAAGCTGGTGACCTTTATATCATCTGAAACCAATCATAGAATGATACATCAAATGTATACATTTACAGATGATGTATCGATGTAACAGATGACAAGTCTTGTCATCTTGTTTTCGGTGTGTAAACCATTAATAAAATTTGATATCTATTTTTATCTATGGTCTCTCTGACTGCCCTTTCTGACCATAAGTAGCTGTCTTTTTATCCCAGGGACGCCCAATGTGTGGACCTCCCAGGGATAGTTCTTTATATATATATATATCAGTCAGATAAAGCAGGGGCCTGTTACAGGCAGGGAACACAGGCCCCTTGGTTGTGTAGTAAAGTTGGTATACAGCTTCCATCTCTGTGGCTATTGACCCCAGAACCACCTCTTCAGGCACTGCCAGCCCACCTGGCTGCAGCTGCCCCTTTTACTAGCCCTCCTGGCTAGTCCTCCCACAGTCCTCCCAGACTGCACACTCACCAGCTCTGGCTAACTTCTCCTGGAGATCTCCCGGCCATACTTACGCTCTCCCCCTGTCCTCACACCTGCTCCTGTGCATCCAGGACAGGATTCCTCCATGTGTTGTAGAGGAACCCTCCAGCACCCGAGCCCCAGGCCCAAGGTCACCCCCCATACTAGGGGGCATCCTCAGGGGCCTCCGACAGCCTCTGCAGCACTCCATCTCCAGCTTCCACCCAGCTCCACTGCCACTGCTGGCCTGACCCTAAGTATTTAAGAGGTCCCTCCTCCTGTCAGCCTATCTAGCCGGGGATTGGTTGGGGCCCTCATCAATTCTCCAGGCAGCTCCTCCTAACCTCCCTCCCATTCTTCTGGAAGTTTCTCAAAAGTTCCACCAAGTAGGGGGAGGTACCAGAGGTGCTGCCTGATGAGTCATCCAGCATCCCCAAGTCACTCACCCTGACCTAGATTCAAAACACACAGGCCTGGCTGCCAGCCAAGCCTAAATTTAACTACACTAACAAACTATGTACACAGCCATTTCTAGCACACTAAAGGGTGCTACACCTTCTACAGGAGGGGTCCCCAACCCTCGGACCGCAGACTAGTGCCATTCTGTGCCCTGTTTGCTGCAGGGTCACACAGGCTGCACTGGAGAAAGGCTGCAAGTTAAGTGTTTCACTGCAATCAAAACCACATAATTACAAGTTGGCCTTAAATTCTTAAAAAGCTGCATCTGGTGATGTGGTGGAAGACTAGTGACAAGCTGCATCTGGTGGCAGGCCGCAACAGTGACACGTTGCATCTGGTGACAGGCTTTGGTGGCAAGTGGCTCCCACTGATATATATTACAATGTAATAATAGAAATAATGTGCTTTAATCATCCTGACACCACATGGTGTCGGGATAACTGAAGTGCTAAAATCCACACCCTTCCCCCGGGTCCTTGGAAAAATCTTTAATGAAACCAGTCCCTGGTGCCAAAAAGGTTTGGGGCCACTGTTCTATAGGGTCTAGAAGTGTAAGGGGCTCCCTTGGAGCTGTCCGGTTCCACATCAATCCATCCTATCCAATCATCTCACCATCCATTCTGTCTATCACTTAATTTATAAATCTCATCCATCTAGTGGCATAACTACCTGGGTCGCAAAGGTCACACCTGCGATTGGACCTTGGTTTTCCGCCACTGGGGGGTGGCAAGACAGCAGGAAGGGGGCTCCCTGTGGAAAATGTGAAAGGGTTCACATTGCTGCAACCCCAAAGTCTTGCAACTTGCTAGCGATTTCCTTGTTTCCTTCCAAAGTTGCAGAAAAGTAGCACATAAGTAAATGGCCCCAGGACCAGTAGAAAGGGCCCCAGGCCCAGAAGGAAGGACCTCACGACCAGTTGTCATGGGGGCCTTTCATGGTTTCTTGCACCGGGACCATGAAGGATCTAGCTACGCCTCTGCATCCATCCATCTATTTATCTATTTCATCCATCTAGCTATATATGTATCTCTCTGGTGCTCCTCACCCTGTTACTGTCTCGCTCTCTCTTGTGTCTATGTTTATATATCTAAAATATACACCAGCTACAGGGCCTAGAAAGGGCTTATGGTTACCTATCTTATCAATCCATCTGCCCATCCAACCTATCTATCCAACCATTCATCTTATCTATCCATCTAATCCATCCATCTATTCATATTATCCATCCATCTATACATATTTCTCTCTGGTACTCCTCACCCCATCACTGTCTCACTCGCTCTCATATCTATTTTTATATATCTAAATTATATACCTGCTACAGGGTCTAGATTAGAAGCATAAGGGGCTCCCCCTGGAACAGTCTGGTCCCATATCTATCTATCTATCTATCTATCTATCTATCTATCTATCTATCTATCTATCTATCTATCTATCTATCTATCTATCTATCTATCTATCTATCTATCTATCTATCTATCTATCTATCTATCTATTTGTGCATATTGTTGCTTGTATTTTTTATTTTTATTTTTTTAGAAACATATGCAAAGTTGCCCGGCCCAGTGCAGGAAACACAGCCAGATTTCCGCACATCATCAGAAAGCTCTTTACCCAGACAGGCTGGATCACAGACATCTCAGGATTTACATCAAGGTACGGGGTGGCTCATGCATGGTTGTTACTGTAGGACCTTTTTTTAAAAAAAAATAAAGCTAGCAAATGTGTGTTAGTAACAGATTAGGAAAGGATTGGGCATATAACAAACAATGCTAAAGAAATAAATAAATCAAATTGTGTGGTGTTAAATTAATACAGCATGATAGAAAATATAGCGTACTTAATGTTCATAAAACTCTCATAAAGTTCATAAAGTGCAAAAATGTGAAATAAATGCAAATTTACATTTCATAAAAAATACACCCACATAATAAAATTAGTGTGTTGAAAAAACAATATTCAAATCCTAGAAACAAAAAATAAGTCCCAATTCTTGAATTAAAAAAACCTAAAAAATAGGTAATTCATGTGCAACATCCAAAAAAATATATAAGATTTATAGTTCCATATCCAAGTGCAAGTGAATGCTGCTCTTATTCAATAAATATAAGCAATCCAAGAAATAGATAGTTGTTACATCCAATGCTGATCACCACAGTGGTATCACCCAAGATATAAGATAAGGTTGCCTCCTTACCAGATAATGTGGACAATATTAGATGGTCAACAGTGCATTTAAAATAACCGGGATGTCTTCCTGTCACTCCTCATCCCCTTGCTGCCAACTCTCCCAACAATTTAATGCAAAGCAAGAAAATGACATATCATAGTGCAATATGTTTAAAAAAATCAGTATCTTTAATAATAGAAGTGCACTTACATATTTTCCACAGTAAAATTGCACTAAAAGATGCATATAGTGGTGTCCCAAGCAGGCGATCTCCGAACACCGGCATTCAAGCAGTCAGATAGCGTGATTGTAAAGGATCGTTTTTTTTTTTTTAAATAACAAACATGTCATACTTACCTCCACTGTGCAGCTCGTTTTGCACAGAGTGGCCATGAACATCCTCTTCTGGGGTCCACCGCATCAGATAACGCCCTCGGAGAAGCGCTCTCCCAAGGGGGTTACCTTGCGGGTACACTCCAGAGTCCAGCATTTGCGTCCATAGACACGACTCAGCTCCGCCCCCTGGCACCAGCATCATTGTATTTGATTGACAGCAGCGGGAGCCAATGGCTGCCAATGGCGGGAGCCAATGGCTGCACTGCTATCAATCTATCCAATCAGGACACGAGACAGCGGCTAGAGCTGGTGTGCTTGTCCCTGGCACTAGAAAAAGAGGGTTCAGGTAAGTAAAACGGGGGCACTGGGGGGCTGCTGCACTGCAAGAGGTTTTTCACCTCAATGCAACGTTGTTTTGGTAGATCTAAGGAGATTGTACTGAAAAACTGTAATGTGTGAGGTGACCTTTGTGGTTTTTCACCTCAATGCATTCTATGCATTGAGGTGAAAAACCACAAAGGTTTACAACCCCTTAGATCTACCAAAACAACGTTCTGCAAAGGTCTACCGGATTCTATAGTTTGGGTAGGTCTTTACATGTAGTGGTTTTGCTAAATCTAAGGTTGAGTGCACAAAGACTGTAAAGTCAGATTGTAATGTGTCTTGGTGACCTTTAGAACAAAATATTACAGTGCACACATGCATGGTGACCTTTAGGGATATATATATATGTATATATACATGCATCCTGGAGAATAATGTGAATGGAAGGACAGTGTAAAAGGACTGTCACACTTTACAACTACAAATCATTCATTTGTCTTGTGTACACAGAGTCCCCTGTAGTGGCCCTACCTTTACAGTAGAAAAGTAACACGCAGCAAAGCTGTCATTATTAGAGGAAGACTAAATTGTTCATTGGACGTTGTTAGTTAAGATATGATGCAAATGTATTTTTTGTCAATTTTCACTTTCAAAAAAAATCTTAATTTAGAAAATAGATACTTAAAGTAGAACTAAAGGCAAAGCTTTTCATTTTGGACAGAGTAAGAGAGGGTTATAACCCCTGTAAGATTTTTTTTGTTACCATATGTGTCCAATTGGGGAGACTTTCCTTATTTTCTGTCCCACATCCACAACAGGAAGTGAGAAGAAATCCTTCCAAAGTGGGGGAAAATCCATGGCTGCCACCAGGGTCACCATAACTAGTGTCCCCATTGGAAGGTTTCCCCTTTCTTCTTGTTCTGGTGACCACTAAAATTTTTTTTTTTTTACATTCTTTATTTTTACATATCATATGTTACAATCCACAATGAGCATTCAACATATTCTTCATCTCTTCACTTACAACTTGTCACATCCCCATATTCCCAAATCACTACAACATTATTCATTTTATAATCAATGCAGCTCCGTCTTATCTACTCAATAAGCACTTATAATTCCCTTTTCTCCTTTCTTCTCCCTTATCCCCACCCCCACCCACTAAAACCCAAAAAAACAAAACAAAAAAAAAAGGAAAAAAAGAAGAAGGGTAAAGGGGCACCCCCTCCCATCTGATCGTACATGACCTACCTCTCATATTCTCTTCTTCTGAAAGCTAAGTAGGGAGCCCATATCTTCCAGTATTTTTCATCCTGTTCTTTCAACATCAAGGTCAGATTCTCCATTTGTTGGATTTCTGTTATTCTAGCCCACCACTGTACTCTAGACGGTGGAACTATACTTTTCCACAAAGCCGGAATACAAGACCTCGCTGCTGTGAGAAGGTGTTTAAGCAGTGAGTTTTTATATTTTTCCACCGACATGGGGACGTCATTTAGTAAGAAAGCTGCCGGGTTTTCTCCAAGAGACACACCTGTAATGTCCTTAACCGTTTCCTTGACCATTTTCCAAAATTCCCTGATCTTCTCACATTCCCAGAAAATGTGCAACATTGTGCCTTCTGACTTCCCACATCGCCAACATACATTTGGAACCTGTGGGAATATTTTATGAAGCATGGATGGTGTTCTATACCATCTGGTAAGGATTTTATATCCTCCCTCCTGATATCTGCTTGCAACGGATGTTTTATGGATAGATTTTAAAAGTTTATCCTTCTGTCTTTGGGAGAACATTATCCCTATTTCCCTCTCCCAGGCTTGAATAAAGTTAAGCTCTTGGGGTGCTTCCAAGCTTGTTAATACTTCGTAGAAATATGATAGGGAATGTCTCATACTCTCTCCATCTAAGCATTTCTGTTCAAAGCCCGTTAGACCCCGTATCTCTAGGTAAATGTTTGCTTTCGAGCGGATGTAAGCTCCCAACTGCATCACCCTAAAAAAGTCCAAGTCTGGTATTACTTCTCCTTCTATCTCCCCTCTTGTCATCAGGCGGTTATCCCTTGAAAAAATGCATGATCCTATTTTTCCCCCTTCGTTTTATAACCTCATATCCCCGGTCTGTCATGCCAGGCTGAAAGTCTGGCGTACCCAGCACCGGCATCATGGGACTCGGAAATGGAGACAGATTTGTCTTTTTAAAGATCGTGTTAATTGTACGAAGAGTTGCACTTGCCAGTGGATGTTTTTTCACTATTGTTGGTATATCCGATCTTACTATCCACGCCAATGCCTCCAGGGGAATATTAACCATTGCTTGTTCTAATTGTACATATGGTTTTCTCTCAGAGGCACACCATTCCATTACTCTGGCTAACTGTGAGGCTTCCTGATATCTCACTGGGTCTGGGAAGCCAATGCCTCCTTTTTCTTTCGGGAGCACTAGAATGGTTCTCCGTACTCTTACTGGTTTCCCAGCCCAGATAAACCTCAGAAACCTCGATCCAAGGTCCTTCATAAAGTTTGGAGGAATCTTTATTGGCACAGTTTGTAACAAGTAAAGAAGCATAGGCATAACATTCATCTTTATGATATTTGTCCTCCCAAACCATGTAAAGGTCTCTCTATCCCATCTCTGTAAGTCTAATTTAATTTGTCTTAACATCGGGGCATAATTTAATTCAAATATCCTGCTAAGCTTCTTTGGTATTTTAGTTCCCAAGTAACTTATATGGGATTCTGTCCACCGAAAGTTAAATTGCGTCTTTATCAGTTGCAGCAGAGGTGCCTTCATTCCCAACCCCATTGCCTCTGATTTAATGTAATTCACCTTGTAATTTGCTATCTTCCCATATTGACATATCTCCATTAGGAGAGATGGGAGGGATATTATTGGGGAGGTTATGAAAAAGATCAGATCGTCCGCATATGCTGCTAATTTGTGCTCCTCTATTTCTGTATTAATACCTATAATATTGGGGTTGGCTCATATCTTCCTCAGGAAAGGCTCCAATGTGAGAATAAAAATAATGGGTGACAATGGACAGCCCTGGCGCGTTCCGTTTCGAATACAAAATGGATCAGAGAGTCTATCATTTACCTTAACCCTCGCACTCGGGACAGAGTATAGATTTGAAAACCATCTCAGCATTCCATCCCCCAAGCCGATATGTTGCAGTGTAGCCCCAAGGAATATCCAATCAACTCTGTCAAATGCTTTTTCAGCATCCGCTGAAAACAATGTTAGGGGTTTCTGTTGACTTTGAGCAATATGGATGGCGTTTATTACTCTCTGCGTATTTTCCCTCCCCTCCCTCCCAGCAATACACCCCACTTGATCTGGGTGTATCAGTGAGGGGATGTGTTCATCAATTCTGATTGCTAAAATCTTTGAGAATATTTTTAGATCCGCATTTAACAAAGCTATCGGCCGGTAGCTGGAGCACTGAGATGGGTCCTTGCCCTCCTTCAGAATTACTGCTATATGTGCCAGCAATGTCTGATTGGGTATCTTCTGACCCTCGCACATTGAATTAAAGGCAGCTGTAAATCTCGGAGTCAATTTCTCTGCGAAAAATCTGTAGTATGCCAGGGTGTACCCATCTGGGCCCGGGGCTTTCCCCAATTTTAAAAGATTTAATGCTCTCTTAAATTCTTCTACTGTAATTGGTACATCTAACTCTCGTGCTATCTCCTCTGTCAGCTTAGGCATTCCTGAAGTTTGTAAATATTCCCTTGCCAACTCCCATTTACTCTTGTTCCTCTCTGGAGATAATTTTCCTTCCAATTGATAAAGCCCTTCGTAGTACTCCTTGAAAATCTGTGCCATTTCCTGTGAGGATCTAACCATCACATCCTTCTGTGTTTTAATACCTAGCATCTGCCTCTGTGTAGTGGTATCCTTAAGGGCCTTCGCTAACATCCTGCTCGGTTTGTTCCCAAATTCATAGAGTGTCAGTCTTCCCCATTTCAGCTTAGCTTTTGCCTGTTCAATAAGCAATGAGTTTAAATCCTCCTGTAAACCACATAGTTTCTCCTCGATTTCTTGTGTCTGCGATTTTTTATCTATCAGCTCCATTTCCCGAATTCTTTTAAGTAATACATCAATCTGTTCGTTAAGCTTCTTTTTCCTATGCGCCCCTAAAGATATAAAGACCCCTCTCATCACGCATTTGTGTGTTTCCCATAGACAGAATGGGGTAACTTCCTCTGTATCATTTATTAACCACTTAAGGACCGCCTAACGCCGATTTACGTCGGCAAAGCGGCACGGGCAGGCAAAATCACGTACATGTACGTGATTTGCCTTCCGCGGGTGGGGGGTCCGATCGGACCCCCCCCCGCCGCCCGAGGCGGTCCCGTTCTGTTCCCCGGCGATCCGAGATGAGGGGGAGGCCATCCGTTCGTGGCCCCCCCCTCGCGATCGCCGCCGGCCAATGGGAACACTCCTTTGCTGCTGTATGCTAAACAGCAGCAAAGGAAATGATGTCATCTCCCCTCAGCTCGGTATTCCGTTCCAGCGCCGAGGGGAGAAGACATCAATGTAAGTGCACAACACACTACACACACAGTAGAACATGCCAGGCATACAAAACACCCCGATCCCCCCCCCGATCGCCCCCCGATCCCCCCCCAATCACCCCCCCCCCCCCTGTCACAAACTGACACCAGCAGGTTTTTTTTTTTTTTTTTTTTTTTTCTGATTACTGCATAGTGTCAGTTTGTGACAGTTACAGTGTTGGGACAGTTAGTATTACCCCCCTTTAGGTCTAGGATACCCCCCTAACCCCCCCTAATAAAGTTTTAACCCCTTGATCACCCCCTGTCACCAGTGTTGCTAAGCGATCATTTTTCTGATCGCTGTATTAGTGTCGCTGGTGACGCTAGTTAGGGACGTAAATATTTAGGTTCGCCGTCAGCGTTTTATAGTGTCAGGGACCCCCATATACTATCTAATAAATGTTTTAACCCCTTGATTGCCCCCTAGTTAACCCTTTCACCACTGATCACCGTATAAACGTTACGGTTGACGCTGGTTAGTTTGTTTATTTTTTATAGTGTCAGGGCACCCGCCGTTTATTACCGAATAAAGGTTTAGCCCCCTGATCGCCCGGCGGTGATATGCGTCGCCCCAGGCAGTGTCAGATTAGCGCCAGTACCGCTAACACCCACGCACGCAGCATACGCCTCCCTTAGTGGTATAGTATCTGTACAGATCAATATCTGATCCGATCAGATCTATACTAGTGTCCCCAGCAGTTTAGGGTTCCCAAAAACGCAGTGTTAGCGGGATCAGCCCAGATACCCGCTAGCACCTGCGTTTTGCCCCTCCGCCCGGCCCACCCAAGTGCAGTATCGATCGATCGCTGTCACTTACAAAACACTAAACGCATAACTGCAGCGTTCGCAGAGTCAGGCCTGATCCCTGCGATCGCTAACAGTTTTTTTGGTAGCATTTTGGTGAACTGGCAAGCAAGCACCAGGCAGCGTCAGGTTAGCGCCAGTAGCGCTAACACCCACGCACGCACCGTACACCTCCCTTAGTGGTATAGTATCTGTACGGATCAATATCTGATCCGATCAGATCTATACTAGCGTCCCCAGCAGTTTAGGGTTCCCAAAAACGCAGTGTTAGCGGGATCAGCCCAGATACCTGCTAGCACCTGCGTTTTGCCCCTCCGCCCGGCCCGGCCCACCCAAGTGCAGTATCGATCGATCACTGACACTTACAAAACACTAAACGCATAACTGCAGCGTTCGCAGAGTCAGGCCTGATCCCTGCGATCGCTAACAGTTTTTTTGGTAGCGTTTTGGTGAACTGGCAAGCGCCAGCGGCCTAGTACACCCCGGTCGTAGTCAAACCAGCACTGCAGTAACACTTGGTGACGTGGCGAGTCCCATAAGTGCAGTTCAAGCTGGTGAGGTGGCAAGCACAAGTAGTGTCCCGCTGCCACCAAGAAGAGGACAAACAGGCCCGTCGTGCCCATAGTGCCCTTCCTGCTGCATTCGCCAATCTTAATTGGGAACCCACCACTTCTGCAGCACCCGTACTTCCCCCATTCACATCCCCAACCAAATGCAGTCGGCTGCATGAGAGGCATTTTCTTTATGTCCTACCGAGTACCCCTACCCAACAAACCCCCAAAAAAGATGTTGTGTCTGCAGCAAGCGCGGATATAGGCGTGACACCCGCTATTATTGTCCCTCCTGTCCTGACAATCCTGGTCTTTGCATTGGTGAATGTTTTGAACGCTACCATACACTAGTTGAGTATTAGCGTAGGGTACAGCATTGCACAGACTAGGCACACTTTCACAGGGTCTCCCAAGATGCCATCGCATTTTGAGAGACCCGAACCTGGAACCGGTTACAGTTACAAAAGTTAGTTACAAAAAAAGTGTAAAAAAAAAAATATATATATAAAATAAAAAAAAATAGTTGTCGTTTTATTGTTCTCTCTCTCTCTATTCTCTCTCTATTGTTCTGCTCTTTTTTACTGTATTCTATTCTGCAATGTTTTATTGTTATTATGTTTTATCATGTTTGCTTTTTCAGGTATGCAATTTTTTATACTTTACCGTTTACTGTGCTTTATTGTTAACCATTTTTTTGTCTTCAGGTACGCCATTCACGACTTTGAGTGGTTATACCAGAATGATGCCTGCAGGTTTAGGTATCATCTTGGTATCATTCTTTTCAGCCAGCGGTTGGCTTTCATGTAAAAGCAATCCTAGCGGCTAATTAGCCTCTAGACTGCTTTTACAAGCCGTGGGAGGGAATGCCCCCCCCCCACCGTCTTCCGTGTTTTTCTCTGGCTCTCCTGTCTCAACAGGGAACCTGAGAATGCAGCCGGTGATTCAGCCAGCTGACCATAGAGCTGATCAGAGACCAGAATGGCTCCAAACATCTCTATGGCCTAAGAAACCGGAAGCTACGAGCATTTTATGACTTAGATTTCGCCGGATGTAAATAGCGCCATTGGGAAATTGGGGAAGCATTTTATCACACCGATCTTGGTGTCGTCAGATGCTTTGAGGGCAGAGGAGAGATCTAGGGTCTAATAGACCCCAATTTTTTCAAAAAAGAGTACCTGTCACTACCTATTGCTATCATAGGGGATATTTACATTCCCCGAGATAACAATAAAAATGATTAAAAAAAAAAAATATGAAAGGAACAGTTTAAAAATAAGATAAAAAAATCAGAAAAATAATAAAGAAAAAAAAAAAAAAAAAAAAAAAAACACCCCTGTCGCCCCCTGCTCTCGCGCTAAGGCGAACGCAATCGGCGGTCTGTCGTCAAACGTAAACAGCAATTGCACCATGCATGTGAGGTATCACCGCGAAGGTCAGATCGAGGGCAGTAATTTTTGCAGTAGACCTCCTCTGTAGATCTAAAGTGGTAACCTGTAAAGGCTTTTAAAGGCTTTTAAAAATGTATTTATTTTGTTGCCACTGCACGTTTGTGCGCAATTTTAAAGCATGTCATGTTTGGTATCCATGTACTCGGCCTAAGATCATCTTTTTTATTTCATCAAACATTTGGGCAATATAGTGTGTTTTAGTGCATTAAAATTTAAAAAAGTGTGTTTTTTCCCCAAAAAATGCGTTTGAAAAATCGCTGCGCAAATACTGTGTGAAAAAAAAAAATGAAACACCCACCATTTTAATCTGTAGGGCATTTGCTTTAAAAAAATATATAATGTTTGGGGGTTCAAAGTAATTTTTTTGCAAAAAAAAAATAACTTTTTCATGTAAACAATAATGCCGCGTACACACGGTCGGACTTTTCGTCTACAAAAGTCCGACAGCCTGTCCGACAGACTTCCGACGTACCTTCGGCGGACTTGCGGCAGACTTTCTTACGAACGGACTTGCCTACACACGACCACACAAAAGTCCGACGGATTCGTACGTGATGACGTACACCGGACTAAAATAAGGAAGTTCATAGCCAGTAGC